>NC_056729.1:741258973-741471263 GCF_019279795.1 Protopterus annectens | reverse complement strand
ATGTAACACTGACCTCCAATGAACTGCATTTCTTTCTACCATTCCCCCCTGTGATGTCACCTTTCTCCTACTCTATTCCTCCCCCTTATGTATCTCTTACACTACTCAGAATATGATCATTTGCTATGTGACTGTGGGATTCAGTATCCTAACCCTCATTTACATCAGATTGCCTACTAATGCTTAGTTACATGTCTTAGACTCAGCTTCCCCCCTTAGCAACCTCTAAACAGTGGCCATGTTGTTTTTGGTCTGCTGCTCCCTGCATTGTCATTCCATGTATTGCATAAAACCCACATTTGTGGGTTTATAACCTTCATTTTTATGTTTTATACAGCGCATCCCGTTTGCACGGGGCTGCGTTTAAACATCGGCGATCGCCAAAAAAATATATATATTTTTTTAATATTTGCATCGGGGTACCTTGCCAATGGCCACATATTTGGCCATTGGCATGCTGCCTGACACATATGCACCCTTTATTTGGAGCTGACATGGCTCCATTAGATTTTGCAGAAACGTACTCAGTTGTCAACTGAGTACATTTCTGCAGCTAAAACGGCTCTTACATGGGCTGCTTTCTGTTTCGTGGATCGCTACTCTACCTCATTTGCATGCCTTTCGGCTGCAAGTGAGGTATTTAGCATATCCACGCCCAGTCTGTGTAAGAGACGTTTTAGCTGGTCTCTTACATGGAGTTTCGGGCTGTTCCTGGATCGCGAGGCTTGCATGGAGTGTTACACGTCTCTTACACTCCGTGCAAGCCTTGGTGAATCCTGCCCAATATGTTAACACAATGATAATATATGTTAATTACAATATATTCATTTGTTCCCCCGCCCCAAACAAGCCCTACAACGTTTGGGCCTCATTACCTTTTCCACAGATACATCAACCACAATACAAAGTGTTACACATAATGTTGTGTGCTCTCTTGTGGATACTGCCATTTGGTGGTACCATAGCCTTGCTGTGCAGAAGTCAAATAGCCAAGTAAGCTCAATCAGGGTGCTTGTGTTGTTATACAGCTAGGCTTCCAAATAGCCTACTGCTATTTAGGCTATTAGCTTCAGATGACATTATGAAGAAATGTACATGTGCAGGCCTCCATTCCTCATGTCTCCCACATAGCCTGTTGCTTTCATCTACTATAAGTTCACCTGCAGTCCTGACAAAATCAGACTTGTGCCGTGTTGCGTGCAATAAGTACTGTGTTCTGTAGTCTGTGTCCTTAGGTAGGAGTTGTATTCTCACTGCAGTTGTGTGTGTACAATGAAGAACAGAAGTGTGTATCCCACAGCTCTCTCTCCAGTGGCTTAGCTTGCCAGTTTTTTGAAACTTTCACAAGCCTACACATCTATATTTCATGCAGGCCTCCCAACCTCTTCTCTCCCACCGCCTCCCAATGTCATTTACCATAAGTTCTTCTGTAGTCCTGACAAAATCAGACTTGTGGCATGTGCTAAAGTACTGTGTTCTGTAGTTTGTGTACTTAGGTAGGAGTTCTATTCTCACTGCAGTCAAATAGGAGAAGTTGGTTTCTGTGTGTGGGGGTGTTGCTGGACTTTACAGTGAGCCTTTTACACCCACCTGTGGGACACTGTTATCTTCTGGACAAGACACACCTGCTATTACTAGGTTATACAGTAAACAAAAGCTGCTGTCTACAAATACAAAAATGAGAACTCGGATCTGGAAGACCACCCTTCTCAGCCTAAACTAGCAAATAAGACAACTTGTGCAATCTCTAACCCTAGCCCTTATGTTTTGTTTGTTTTTTTTTTTTCAAATTTTCTCTTTCCCCCACAGCACAGCAGGGTAGGCCTGGCCCATGGGATCCATCTGCCCCCACTCCACTGGCTATGGCACCAAGGCCCAGCACTTCTGAGCCACAACCTGGTAGCACCCCTTGTGCTGCCCCCTCCAGTACTCCTGTCTTGGAAGACAGGCCTGTGGTTCCCTCTAGGAGCAGTGACAGAGTGGGTGATTTTATCACCTGATAAGAACTGCTGGGGATGGTGCATAGGATTGGCTCAATTAGGTCCTAGTAGACAGAGTGGTCCTTGTGGTTCAGGGTGGGGAATGATATTGAAGAGAATTTTACATACAGTTAGTTGGAACTGGAGTTGCGCTACAGAGTCTTCCTCTTTAACTAGTCTTGTGGTGTATTTGCCTATAATGAAGATGTATACACCCTCCACCTGTGGTTCTTTCACACTTATTTTGATGTGTGAATGTGTGGAAGGCATTGGACCCTTGCATAGCCAGGGTGCTCTCTCTGGCCTTGAACCATGCCTGTATGACTGCACAGACATGGGCATCTGCCAAGGATAGGAGTTATTCCAGTGAGTGCAGTTTGATTTACACTCCATGTATTAAGCAGCATAACTTTCAGTTTATGGTGGATAAAAAAAAATAATAAATCCAAAAAACATTAAAATAATAAACCCACACACACAAAGAGAGGGAGAAAAGGGCTGAGTGGAGAAAAAAAAGGGAGGACATTAGTAACTTCATATGTGACATATAAAGCATTGATACGGTTAGTTTACTCTATTCTGTTACATTTACTTTTAACACTACAAACTACTCTGACAAGTTTCTTCCTTACTTTTAAGCCTACTCAGTTTATAACAGAGGCACACTATAGTACAGATTGTAGTCACCAGTCCATGACATGTGTATATATTGCACATATGTGTGTTCCAGTTATACTGATTACAGAAGGTCATTGGTGTCACTGGTATAGAGGTATGAAGTTACATTCCGAAAATGATGAAAACCTAACAGTATTGTATATTTGAGAAGTGCAGTTTCTGAACCCACGACCAATGACTACGCTAAAATACTTCTCTTGTCCTACAAGCTACTGCATGCATACTTTTCCTTTTACAATATAGAGATGCATGCCCACTGTTTGAGAATACAGCACCATTGCTTTGTGCTACAGACTAAGGCATGCATAGTTTATTTTACAGTTGGGATGTGCATGCTTAGTTTGATACATATGTGTTCCAGTTATAATGACTGCAGATGATAGAAAGTCATTTGTGCCATTGGTATAGAGGTGTGAAGTTACATTCCAAGAATGATGAAAACCTAGCAGTATTGTATATTAGGGAAGTGCATTTTTGTTAACCCACAACCAATGACTGTGCTAAAATACTGAACTGTTCTTTTGTTCTACAGACTGTGGCATGTATACTTTTCCTTGCCCTGGTAACACTATTCCTGCCTTCAGGTTTATATTCTGAACTAGAATAGTCCTGCTGCAGCAACCTGGGCCCATGGTCTCTAACTAGGAGTTCATCAAAAAGTTTGGATTCCTGAATACCCCAATGCTGTGTCCGAAAGTGCACACCGGCTCCTGCAACTCCAGATATGCCTGCCATAGTTCAACCTTGATGTCTAGTGAACATTTTCTGCTAATTGCAGTTTATATGGTGCTGTTTCCCACCTATCCCATGTCTTGCGCTTACTGAAAGTGCACTAATTTTGAGTTTGCTACATTTAAAAACGTTGCACATTGCTTACCATTGCATAAACACAGTAAGTGAGAGTGTGCACTGCGGGCACTGGTTTTGCTCAATAGTAATAGATGTGCACTTGTAAATGGGCTAGTCAGTTTTATCATATTAAAGGTTCTGCTGTAGCTATTATAACAAGAAGGTTGGAAAAACAGTTTTGTATCTTTTACAAAACTTGCACACCCTGTACTAGAACCCCATACCATCTGCACTCCACCCCTACACTTAACATCTGCTGCCACAGGATTAGTGTGATGGATATCTGCTATCTTAATAGTTATTGTAAAGTTCTCACTGTTAAAGGTAGTGTAACGTCACTTACCAAGTTTGCGCGATGTACAAAATTAATTGAATGCATCTGGTTCATGTCTGTGGCAGACTTGGTCCTATCTACAACGGGGTGGTCCATTTCTCCACTTTGTACGCTGCTGTGCTTCGTGGAAATCGGGTAAGCACAGCTAAACATGTTTTTGCCAAATGACGCATCTCACAAACACTGGTTAAAAAAAAAAAATTAAAAAGATAAAACAAACTAAAACACAAAAGACATTGTCCACAGATGTGCAGAATGTCCAGATATTTGCATCAGGTATTTGTCTTTTCCTTGTAAAATGGGTGGTTTATTGTGAAATCACTGAAGATTGCAGACTACATCTTGACATTATACATTTGGGTTGTGTACTTCATATCTTTCAGAAAATGCATGCTTGCTCTTTTCACTGAAATGCTACACACACTATACAGGTTTCACGGCCAGTAACATTGGGATGAGCTGGGAAACCTTCCTCATGTGCACAGCACGTCATTAATATTAATGGCACAAGGTTGGTTGATGGGCAGTATCGTGTATGAGAATACATTCCATGTAGGCTCTGCACAGAACCTACACAGAGTTTATTGAATCTGGCTGCAAAAACTTTGGGAAATCCAGTATCCCGGGAAATTACCATATTGAAAATATGCCCCAGAGAGTCTAACTTGAAGTTTGGGAACATACATGGACAGTAACACAACACTTGACCAACATGTATCCACAGAGGTAAGAAAAGATTTCTATACTGAGCAGTTTAAAAGTAAAAGGATAGCTTCGAGGACCAGGGATGTCTTTGTTTCCCTTTACTCTCCTCTCATTAGGGCAGTCATTAAGGCAAGTGCCCCACTTGTCATGTATCTGGCCAGCCATATGCAAGAACTTGAGTGCCCACAGAGGTTCCTCGCAAAGAGAATACAGGGCCTAAATGTTATGTCCTACATGGACCACCTCAGAGCATTGACATTGTATTTGGTAGACTGCTGAGAGGAAACCTTTGTCTGGCTTATAGGGCATCCTGTGACCCAGTACTGATAGACATACTGCATATCCACAAGTCAAATGTTATCAGAAATACTTGTTCCATGGACCTAACCTCTTCTGCAACTTAAACAGAACAGTTTGGAGAGACAGGTACACCCCTCAGTGGTTACCACTGCCCTGGAATAGACTCTCCAGCCAATTAAAGCAAAGTTGTTCTCTGTCCCTATTCAGGAGTAACCTGGTTGTAGGAATGGAGATATGGAGATGAGGAAATTTATAACAGGATTGCTCCTTGTACTACTAGCTCTTTTCTACAATATGGTCTCTATTACTACTCTGTGATATTACTCTAGAAATAGTTACTATCTCACCCAACACCAGACACTATCCTGTAGAGAGTATATAAATATAAACCTTGGAGTAGGGTAAGGGTAATTTAAATTAATGTGATAATTTGCTAGGTTTAACATGCCTTTAAGGGCAGTTAGCCTATGATGAATCTATGAACTTGTATAAAATAAGTGAGCAAGATCCTTATTTAGTAAGTTATTGGACACAAATAGTTAATAATGGAATTTAAAAGAAAATAATTTTAAGATCTATTAAATGTAATGCAACCTCATTGTTTTGCAGTGTGTACACATGAAAACATTTTAAAGCATTTTATATACCACATAAAACAGAATGAAATCAATGAAAACCGTTGTGTATGTTGGATATATAAAGAAAATATAGCTGAAGATTTGTTGACTGTAAAAAACTTGGCATTTATTGGGGGCAAATGCAAGCATTATGGATGGACATTTTAAACTTAGAAAAATGTTTTTGTTTTGAGTAAATGCTAATAATTATTCTCTTTATTTGGACAGTATTAGCTACAGAGGTTCTCCAGTTTGATCCTCGGCTAGGGTGCCTTCTGTGTGGAGTCTGCATGTCCTCCTTGTGGTCACATGGGTTTCCTCCCACATCCTAAAGACATTCTGTAGGTGGACTGGACACACTAAATTGGCCCTAGGTGTGAGTGCGTGCATGTGTATGCCTTCTGTGGAAGGTTGGGCGCTGGGCTGGCAACTTGATACTGTAAAACTCCACTGCCAATCATGAGCAAACAGGTGATCTGCTGTGGTGATCCTTAACTGGGAAAATACGGAAGAAACTACAGTATGGGGAAAAATGGTTGCAAGAAACAGAACTTTTCTGTTGCTCCTTGAGGAAGTTCATAATAAAGAAATTGGAATGATCAGTTGGCAAAATAAATCAAAAGAAAAAAAAATCAAATTCTAGTCCAAAATAATAGTTTTAGTAATCCATAACAATGGCATCACCTCACATAAAGGAATGAAGTATTATTAATTTTATGGAGAACATGTTCATAGTTATTTAATTATTCTATAATTAGAATGATTTTACATGAAATACAATTATAATGTTTTACAAGAATTGCAAACAGTAAGCAGAAATTAAACCATGAAATTATTTCCAAATATGTATAATGTTTTATTTTTTGTGACTTGATGTTTCAACCAATAAATCTTTGGGGGAATAAATGGACAGCTATTCAGCATACAGTGTGAATATCGGATAGGGCAAGTTTAAAATCAGGACGACAAAAATGATGCAAAATATATGTATATTATCAAAGACTGTAAAATTTGCAGACTGTATTGCAAAACTTTACCTCACAGAGTGTTTTTTTTCTTTCTGAAAAAGGGATCTGTAACATGCTGTCCTATTTCTTTAAATTATTGGAGCCATAGAATCTGACTTCTATACTATTTTTATTGCCTTGTGTGAAGGGATTAAATCAAGCCTGAATAATAGTAAGCATCTCCAAAATAGGTACAGATTACAGGTTTGCACATTTTCAGCAGGATAATTGACCCATCAAGAAAATGTAAATGTCAGATGAATTGGATATAAAAAAATGATTGAGTATACAAATATCTATGAACAGATGAAGGGATAATAATATACCATGAATAAATGGGAACATTTGGTAAGGAATGGTGTACAAGACTGATACTAATACATACTGCAAACTGCTTTGTCATCTAGGAAAAAAGTTGAATCTATAAATTGACTCAAAATGTGTTGGATCAGATAGACTGAAATGCAAAAAAATGGTGCAGGCCAAGATTCTGTATTCCTTTATCTGAAGGAGGTATGGACCTCCTTGAAATTGACTACACATATAAAAGTAAAAAAAAGAAAATAAATTGACTACATATATAGGTGGGTGTACGTGACTGGAACTGCATATGTATTTGATATCATCACATCCAGCAATGGTGAAAGTTCTAAACCATGCAGAAAGGGCTAGGGTGACATCTTTGCTCAATTTAGCAAAACTATGGAAGAAATCATTGAGGTCAAACCAGAAATGGACAAAAATCAAGTTACAACAGAAAGTGACAAAAACAAAAGAATATAAAGAACATGACCAGAAAAAAAAAAGCTGGAAGTTTGCAATTATAGAGAAAGTACAGAGAAGTGCTGGAACAACCACATGTTGATTTATTGGTCTACAGTTTGCTTTGGCAAGGTGAATTTAAATGAGAAGATGAAAGGTTACTAATGACAGTTAGCAGTAGTGGACTACATGTATGATGGCTAATTTCTACATTTTCTGTAGATTTGTTAACAGATAAATGTAGTTTTTACAGCATGGAACTAGAAAGAATTGCACACATTGCAGGCTACTACATGCTTATTGATGAGAGTTTACATATACTGAGATATGCAATGTTTCATGGTCTTTACAAGGGAGACTAAACATTTTAACACACAAGCAGCTCTGAGGAAGTTTGAAATCATGAGCCATAAATGACAACTGAAAATAAAGGAATGGTGATCATGTGGTATTGTCCAAAACCAACCATTATAGTCTTTCCCCGGTTAAGGGGTCACCACAGCGGAACTGTGGTCCGCTCATGATGGCAGTGGATTTTTACAGTGCCGAGTTGCCAGCCCACTGCCCAGCCTTCAATTACGGCACACCCATTCACGCGTGCACCTACCTGCATGTCTTTAAATGGCACTCGACCGGGGGAGGACATGCAGACTCCACACAGAAGGAGCTCCAGCTGAGAATCGAACAAGAGAACCTCTTGCTGTGAAGCGACAATGCTAACCGCTGAACCACCGCGGCTAACGTCCAACACCAACCACTACCCATTAAGAAAATAAAAGGTTGAAAAAACATATTGCATTTTGAGGAAAGGACAAACCCATTTATTTTTAAAATTGCTACTCCCAGAGACATGCAAGCAGAAGCTAGGGCAATGTTTAATAAGGAGATATAGGCAGTGTCAATGATGTTTGGTAACTATGCTAATAGGGGAAAAAATCCAGGCATACCTACCTAAATGTGTTACCAGTGCAAATAACACCAAATGAACTATAGAAAGGCAATTCTGAATACTTTTTGTGGTTGCTGAGAAATAGCATCCTTGGGAAACCTCAAGGATTTAACCAAGACTGCTTTGGTGAATTTTAATTGCACCCTGACTTATGAATGTGATCCATTAACTTTGACCAAACTTCAGTTGCAAGCTATGCATTACATAGATATTAAACAATATAAATTGGTTACAAAGTAATTATGGTTTCATTTTGGGGAAAAGATCTAAAAATTAATCCTGCAAATTTTAAATCGTGAAGAAGTATTTTGAAATCTCTTTGTCTGGTGTTTGTGGGGATGATTGATTAAGGTTTGCAATGTCTCTGTTACCTGGAACATTAACAGTTACAATTGGATTTCTGATCCTAAGCAGATTTGGTGTTGCAGACATGGATGTCAATAAAACGCCTCAAAAGAAGTGTGAAGTCAAGCTCGAGACGGGAATGTTGACATCCATGTTGAAAATGCATAAGTTAGCCGTAACTAGAGAGAGACAGTCATATTTTTTGTACTACAGGAAGCTTCAGCTGCCCTGATGTGCAACTAGTTGGGGGAAAAAAAAAACGTTTTTGTGTTGGGTTAAGTATTTTCCATTTGTGAAAGTTGTAACACTAAGCACTCCCACAAAGAAGATTAGAAGCTTAAAAGATGTTATGCCTGTCACCCTGCCACACTTTATATTACTTGTATGGCAGCACACAGTCTATTAGTTTTTAAAAACTGCCAGGAATGTAGAAACCCAATCATAACTGCTTTCAAAGGTGCATAACAAACATTGTTATATACATTTTAATGCTGTTCAGATGGGGTCTTGCAGGAGAGCAATGTGTAAATGATTTGTCTTTCTGACAGTTTTGTATTACATATATAATAGCGTTTCTGTAAGAATTCCATTAGGCCACTGCATGAAATGTCGCATGATCTTCTTAAGGCAGGTTACTTGATAGTAAACTTGCTAGAAATCCATTATGCATTTCTGTGTCTTTATTATTAGCATATCTGCTCTGGGCAGGGGTAGATCCAGACATCTGCTGATGGGATGTAGCCATGCTTAGCCATGGTGCAGGGCAGTACACTTTCATCCCTGAAAGATCATTTTTCTAAAAGTCCAACTTGTTAGTACACATTCTTTCATGGTTAATCCTTCTTGTGGTTTTGGACCAGAACAGTTTATAGTCACTCACTTTCTAGTGTCTCTTACACACTAACAACTTAACTGTCACATTTTTCAGCAACAAATTCAACATGTAATTGCCCCATATTTAGGACACGAGAATGGATAAACACATCTTAACCTTCCCATGAATACCTTTTTGCAGAGCACATACCCAACTAGCAATATTTCCGGTGTAGTCCCGCTTGATACCCATACTGCATTACAGTATCATGGTATTATTTGGAGCTGGTTTTGCCAATTCACTGACTTAGCAATATTATGCAACATAACATTGTAAATATTTTTATATTTATTTAACTGAGTGAGCTGCGTGTTACAGAGGATATGATGTGACATACAGTGTGCAAAGCAAAAATACACTGCCACTGTCAGTGTATATTGCATTAGACTGGAGATATTGCTAGTTGTGTGTTAATGTAGCCATATTAAAGTAACTGACTCACAGCAGATATCAGCTGAAAAGTTTATGTTGACGAAAATTGTTATTGACATTTGCACTGTAAGGTGTGCAGTTTGAAAGAGTGTTGTTTCACTGATAATATGATGCATATATGCATAATTTTAGTTCAGTAACTATAGACAGGAAAGGAATTGCCTGGCAGTGCATGAAACCTTAACTCTGACAGAAGCTGCTTATATTGTTATGTCTCTAGGTTGTATGGTTTCCAAAATCTGTACAGTTTGTAAAAGTCTTGGGAAAACTGTTGTTTGGATTTTTTTCATACTGTATTAATGTAAAGACTGAATTCTTTTATCACAGAACAGTTTTTACTGACTAGCATTGGTACACGTTGTTGTATCTTTCGGCTTTTCCTGGTTAGGGGTCGCCACAGCGGAACTCCGGTCCACTAATGATTGGCAGTAGATTTTTACATGCCGAGTTGCCAGCTCTGACGCACAACCTTCAACGAAGGTACACCCATTTATGCATGTCTCCACACAGAAGACGCTTTAGCTGATAATTGAACAGGACAGCATCTTACTGTGAGGCAACATTTATGCATTTATTGTTAACAGGATGCTTGTTTATGCATTGGTCTTAAACTTGATTAAAAAAAAGTTTAGGGATATAAAGCTGTTAGTAGGATTCTAGAGATGACAAATTCTAAAGCTGCTAGGTGAGAATGAGAGAATTTCCTTCCCTAGAAATTAAGGTGGGAAGTGTGGGCTACTCCACCCTAATACTAACAGTCAACACAGTGTTTTTTTTCCTTTGATCCATGTGAAATCTGAAGTGGAAAACAGTCTCCAAAATCTATGGATAGCAACCTTCTAGTACTTTAGAGTGTGCTAGTAATGTGGTCATTTTGTATTGGAAACTGGCCTAGCTTGTGAGCGAAGAGGCTGCTACTGTTAATTCTATCATGAAATTGCAATTGGTTACATAAGCTAACATCTATCCTGTGTACTGTTTTCCTCTGCTTTAAACTTTGTGAATGACCACATACTGTTGTGCTGGACAGTGACATGACCAACCTGCTTTAATTTATGCTACCATACTTGACTTGAAAAACAATCCCACAACATCTAACCATTTGCATTTAAATTAACATACTCTAATGAATAAATAAAGCTCTGTCTTATGTTGTGATACTTTTACATCTGAAATTGGTCTAACAACTTCTCCCCTCACGAAAGAAGAGGCTGATACTGTTGTTTCTGGTTTGAGTTACTGTTGGCTGCATATCAATGCAGAGCTTTTACTGGACTCTGTACTCTTATGGTTTACATTAAACTTGGTGTGTTTGCAGACACCTCTCCTCTTTTGCACTGGTTTACAACATGAACTCTGCTCTCAGATTTGAATTGGAAAACAGTCTCACAACATCTGGGAAGTGTTATATGCATAGTGCAAAAGATTTGTGGTATGTACAGCCACAGTACTGGAGTACATATTTAGCAAGTAATTATGTTGGTATCTCTCCTATTATCTCCAGCTACTGTTTTCTAGATTTATTTTATTTTATTTTATTTTATTTTACATTTGTTGACCGGGCTAGTCTAGCTGGATACATGTCCATTTTCAGTAGAGGCCCGGGGAGATAAGCTCCACTTATAAAACTTTACTGATGCTAAGTATAAAAACTGTTAAGAACTAAATTCTAATATAAAAAATAATAATAAACAAGTGGTATAAAAAAGTAATGGAGATAAGCTCCACTTATAAAACTTTACTGATGCTAAGTATAAAAACTGTTAAGAACTAAATTCTAATATAAAAAATAATAATAAACAAGTGGTATAAAAAGTAATGGAGAGAAGAAAGCATTGTAGAACAAGATAGCAAGAAGTATCTAATAAACATTTGCATAGAGAGGGAAATGGAAATAGCTGAAAAGAAAGTGAATTTATATTGGGGTGAGTACGTCAGATGAACATGAAATAATGTTAGTCAGGGTTGGTACAGGGACACAGCCATTGTGTTTTGAGGTAAAGCTTGAGTTTCTTTTTAAAGAGAGATTTTGAGGGAATAGATGAGAGTTCAGACGGAAGCAGGTTCCAATATTTTCCAACCGTGTTTGAGAAAAGAGAGTCTCCGGCCTTGTTGTTTGATTTGACCGTGTCTATAAGAAGTTTGTGTGCAGATCTAAGGGACTTTAGGTTGTGGTATGGGTGAATCAGGCTTGATAGTATAGGGTTTTGTCAGGTTGATAAAGAATTTGATGGGCTATGGTAAGCTGGTTAGTTTTTAGTTGCTGTTGATATTCAAGCCAGCCTAGTTGTTTTAGATTATTACAGTGGTGGGTTCTGTAAGGGTTTCGGTGGCAAATCTGGCTATGTTGTGGTAGGAGTTTTCTAGTTTCGACAGATTTGTTTTGGATAATTTAGTAAAAATTGGGGAGGCATAGAGAAGGGGTGAGATAAGGTGGGTGAGGGCTATAGTTGTTCTTGATTCTGGAGTGAGGAAAGGTTTGATTCTGTAGAGAGAGCCTATTTTTTTGTTAATGCTTTTTAGTGTGTTGTTAATATGGGCATCGAAGTTAAGGTTGTTGTCTATGGTAATGCCTAGTAGTTTGGTGGTTGACTCTTGTGATATAGGTGTGCCATTTGCTGATGTTATGGTAAAATCAATGAGGGGAGATTTGCTTGATGGTGTAAAAAGGAGCAGCTTAGTTTTTTTAGGGTTGAGTAGTAGACAATGCTGGGAAAACCAGTCTTCTACAGAGTTAAATATGTGTTGTGTGAGGGAGTGAAGGTGTGATACAGATGTGGCGGAGCAGATAAGTGTTGAATCGTCTAAGATTGTATGCATGTGGCTTGGGGAGCCACATGGTGTAGGTCATTGATAAATAAGGAAAATAGCAGGGGACCTAGTATAGACCCTTGTGGGACTCCAATGCTGACAGGTAGTTGGGAGGATAGAGTGGAGTTCCAGAGTACTGCTTGATGTCTGTTATGTAAGTAGGACTTAAACCAGTTAAGAGATTGGGTATCAATTGAAGTGGATTGGAGAATGTGAATGAGTATTTGGTGGTTGACCATGTCAAAGACTTTGGATAGATCTAAGAAAAGTGCTGAGGAGAGGGTGTTATTGTTGCGATTTTTGTTGATTGTGTCTGTAAAGGAGAGGAGGGCAGTGGTGGTACTGTGGGATGGTCTGAAACCGTGCTGGGTGTTAGAGAGTAGGTTATTATGGAGAAGGTGGTGAAGCAGTTGTTTGTGTATACACCTTTCCATGATTTTAGATAAGGGTGAAAGAAGGGCTATGGGGTGGTAATTAGATATTTCAGTAGAATTTCAACCCTTATGGAGTGGGATAATGTGGGAGATTTTCCAGAGTTTAGGGACATAACCTTCAGTGATGGTTCTGTTGATCAGAATAGAGATAGGTAAGGCTATTGCTTTAGCTGCTAATTGCAAGTATTCTGCGGGTAATAGGTCGGCAGAGGGAGTACATGGTTTGAGTTTTTTTAGAAGGGAGAGAATATAAGTAGTTGAGACTGGTTGGAAGTGAAAAGTAGGGGGTGGGTTTGTTATGCTCATTGACATGTTTGCATTTTTGATGGAAAGTTGACTTGCTAAGGTTTGAATAGTTTCTGTGAAGAAGGAATTAAAGGAATTTGCTGTTTGGTTGGGGTTATTTATGTCAGAGCCTTGTGGGTTGGGTGTGACAGGTTTACTTGGCTGTAGTAATTGGTTAATGGTTGCCCAGAATTTTTGGGTGTTTTTTTGGGGAGAATGTTGGGGTTTCAGGTAATAATTTTTTTTATCGTTCATTATTAATTTTTTGGTCTTGTTTCTTAGTTGCTTAAAGGTTTGGAAGTCTGTGGTGTTTTTAGTTAAGCGAGATTTGTTCCAGGCTTTATTCCTGAGAGTGATTTTTTGTTTGGTTTCTATTGATAGCCAGGGGGCAGGTTTAGTTTTGATTCTGATGGAGCGTGAGGGGGCATGATAGTTGAGGATAGTTAGAAACTTAGCATTAAAGACATCAACAGCTTTATCTAGTTGAAGATGTTTTAACGGTGTCCAGTTGCATGCTTCTAGTTTATTTTGGAATAACTCCACGTTGAATCTTTTTTTGGATCTGATTGTTCTGGTTATTATTTGGGTAGGAGGGTTGGTTTTAAGCCTGATGATGTAGGTTAGTAAGTGGTCACTTATGTCATCAGGGAGTGTTCCTGTTTTATAGGTATGGGGTTGGTTGTTGGTGAGCATCCAGTCTATGGTACTTTCTTTTTTGTTAGCTTTATTTATTCTAGTGGGGGAGGTGATGGTCTGAGAGAATCCATAAAGGTTGATATGGCTAGTAGGTTGTTTGTTGTTACAAGATTCCCAATCGATGTTTACATCACCTAAGATGATTATCTCTTGGGGTAAGTTTAGTGATAGCCAACATAGGATCTTTTCGATGGTGGAAACGTTATTACCTGGGGGTAGATAGATGCAGATAATATAGATTGATTTGACTGGGTTTAGTTCTAGTTTGGTAATAAGAATTTCAGCATTTGAGTCCTGGGGAGGTTTTTGGTGGTATGTGGTTATTTGAAGGTTAGATTTAAATAATATGGCAATACCTCCGCCTTTTTTTGATAGTCTGTCGAGACGTAAGATGTTATAGCCAGGTGGAATGATTTCACTGTCTTTGTTGAGGGTTTTAACCAGGTTTCTGTTAGGCAAATAATATCAAAGGAGTACAGCTGTAGGAGAGCATGTAGTTGAGTTGTTTTATTATTAATGCTACGTATGTTAAGGTGGGCTACTGAGAGTGAGTTTTTGGGTTGTCTAAGCAGAGGGTTAACAATGGGGTCTGGTTTACTGGATTGATTTAAGGAGGTGTCAGTTGGGCCTGGGTTTGGGTGAATATCTCCATTCTTAAGTAGGAGGAGTAGTGTTAGGTAGGTACTTTTTGTATATTTGCTATGTGGGAGGGGTATCCTTATGGGATTAGGGTAAACAAGTTTGATGTGAGTAGTTCTATGATATTTGGGTAATAGATAGCTAGGTACTGAAGTTATGTTGATGTGATGGTTGGGGTAGATGGGAACTTAGGAGGCAGTTTGTTTGTGTGGTGTATTAAGGTGGGAGAGTAGTGGTTGTTCATAGGAGGTAGTAAGGTGCACTAACAATAGAGTGATAGTGAGAGAGAACAAGATTATGGTATGTTTGAGTGCTAGGGTGGGATGTTTAAACATTGTAAAGGTAGATATTTATTGTAGTTGTTGTGGGTGTGGTAATGTTAGAGTAATAGGTGGTATATGTGAAAGGGTGTGGTTTTGGGAAGAGGTAAAGGGAGAAGAGAGAGTCGGTTGGATAGTTGTAGTTGGGCTGTAATTGGAGGAACAGGAGGGGTGTGTGTCTAGGTAGGTATATCTCTAGATGCACTGGGGGTGGGTGGGATTTGGGGGTAGGGTAGGGGAGGGGAGCGGAGTGAGCCCGCAGGGCGAACGGAGCGGGTAGAGACAATAGATGAGTGCGTTCTAGGGCTTGCCTGCATCTTGTTTGTGTGTAATGGTAGTTTACAGTACCTTCTGCTTGCTGTAGTGACTTTATATTTAGAATTGGTAGTTATTGCCTCCTGCTGTTTATTTCTTAGCTGTGATTGATTACTCTTCTGCTGTACAGTGCCCTTGCTGATGATGATTGATCAATATTCTTCTATACTGTAGCCTCACTGTGATAATATTATTTATCTTGCTGCATTACTTCTACTTTTTATTCATTTTTTGCACTGCATTTATTACTGTATCATCCGAGGCTGCCGAAGACACCTAGTGTACTGGGCTGTAGCACCCATGCCTATTCTAGCTCTTTCTTTAACATGTTTAAAATTTTCTTATAACATTTTGCATATACTGCATTATCTACCTCACAGAATTCTTATGAAGTTTTTTTTTATCTGTCGAATTCACTGTTGCATGATTTCTTGAAGATAATTGCATCTGTGGCTTCTAGATCATTCTGCTGTGCCAGCCATCTTACTGTCCTTTTGTACACTAATAAGTGACACTGCATTGATCCCTGAATTGAGATAGTCTTGATGCAGCTCAGGCACTGTTATACTGTAGACTCCTGTGGTACTGTATTTGTGCTGCTGCATTCATGCCTGGTGATTAGTTGCTCCGCATAATACTTCATTGCATTCTGCTGTGCTGTACTGGGTTGTACTGTATTGCAAGAATTCATTATACTGTTCATAGGTAGGTACTAGGCTATTGGCCCTAGGGCCTATGTAAGCCTAGCCAAAAATGTACCCTGGCTTTCGCCACCCAAGAAAATTATTTTCCTGTGCCCCTGTCGAGCAGAGCCACATAAGTGATCCCTGGGGTGAATTTCCTATTTCCCATCCAATCATCAAGATTTTTCTTGAAGAGTGCTAATGAGGAGCTCTGTTTGACATAGGTAGTCTGTTCCAGAATATGGGAAGTCTCTGGGACAGGAATCTATCCCTCCAGCATGTTCTGCTTATTGTGGTGACAAGGTTTAGGTCTCTAGAGCATGTAGCTCGGAGGGATTATGATTTCTTTAAGTGGTGCATGTCCAACAGATATGGGTTTGACATAACTTTGTATGTTAGGCAGAGATCACCTCTGAGTAGCCGATATGCGACAGCGTAAAGCTGGAGTTTTTTGGGACGGTCAGCGTAGGGCATCTGTTTGAGGCCAGTAATCCTCTTTGTGAGGTATTTCTGTGGCCTTTCCAGTTGTTGTAGATGTCTTGTGAGGTACATACCAAAAGGGGTGTTGTACTCTATAACGGGTCTAATGGGTGATGAGTAGAGGGGAACAATGACCTTTTTTTTTGGATGAGAAACCTTTTGTGATGAGGTGAGCCACGTAGAAGGATTTCCTGACCACTGTGGCGATGTGATTATTAAAGGAGAGACTGCTGTCCACCTTGTCCCAAGGTCTCATCACATTTTCGGCATTAAGTAGACTGCCAGCTATGTGGTAGTTCATGGGTACAGAGTTTTTACCAAAGGGGACGACAATACACTTTTTGGCATTGAGCTTCAGGCCATGGCTTTGACACCAGGCATCTATCTCAATGTATGTCCACATCGTTAGGAGTTTCGATTATGGCTCCTAGTTTGCAGTCATCTGCAAACTTTTTTAGCCAAAGACCTTCTGTGTTAGCCTGTACTTAAAGAAGTACATACCAAACAGGAGAGGACCCAGGACTGAACCCTGTGGTACTCCACTTGTCACTGGTCTGAAGTTGGATTTGGAGTCTGCTACTTTCACAGTGTGGGTTCTGTCCATGGGCCAGTTGGCAACCCATCTTGTGACATAGGGATTTATACTTAGTTTAGTGAGCTTTAGTGAGCTTATCTATAATTCCAGAGTGGGGGATGGTGTTGAAAGTCTTGGTGTGATCTAGATAAGCTGTGTGAACCACCTTACCCTCATCTATGCCTTTGGTGACTGCTTCAAAGAAGTCAATCAGATTTAGGAGACATGATCTGCCTTTTACAAATCTGAATTGGGTAAGGCCCAGAGATTGGAGATTACCAATGTCTTTGATTATGAGTTCCATAATGGTACGTTCCATGGCCTTACAGACCAAGCTCGTCAGGCTAATGGGGCGGTAGTTCCCGGGGTCCTTCATGGCTCCCCCTTTGTGGAGTGGGATAACCTTTGCGGTGCACCATTCAGTGGGCACAAAGCCTGAGGTGAGGCTATGATTGAACATGGTACTTAGGTAGGGTTCCAGTTCATTCCGTAGTTTGTGTAGAATGCAGCCTGGGATAATGTCAGGTCCCATGGATGCTGTGTTCTTGGCTTTGGAGAGTGTGTTTTTTACCTGTGCAGCCGTGATTACAGGAACTTTGCATTCTTCCGGTATAGAGATGGGCCCTCTAGGGGGTGAGAGGGGGTAAAGTTAGCACTGAACCTGTCTGCCAGGATGTTGGCAATATCAGTTGGTTCTGTATATTTAGTGCCATTGTGCTGTAACTCAGAGCAGATCTGAGTGTTGGCATTGAGATTCTTGACATAGCTACAGAATGCTTTGTGGTTGTCTTTAGAGTCAGTGGCAATTTTGTTTTCGTAACTAGCTTTGGAGGATTTTATGAGGGATCTCAGCTTCTTACTGAAGTTGACCAGGGAGTTCCTCCAGTCATGGGATTTTACTCATTTTTTGCAACAGTTTCTTTCTTCTGTTGTAGAGTTTGTTTATGGCAGAGGACCACCAGATTGGCTTCCTTTTTTTTGGAGGATAGCATCTTGGTTCTATTAGGGATAGCATGATCCATGCACTCGCGTAAGTGCTTATAAAGTGCATTTGTGTAGGATTCAGCAGTCGTACCTCTGTTGTCCATCTGCATGGGTGTCATGAAGTTTGCCACTTCTGTCTTAAGAAGTGTGAAGTTGGCTTTGGAGAAGTTTTTTATGGTGGTTTCCCTAATTAGGGGTGGGGGTGGGATGTGGATGTCTAGGGTGATTAGCTTGTGGTCGGATCTGACCAACAAGGAATTGACCTCTGGTGTGGAACACCGATTGCCCATGTTGGTAATGACCAGGTCTAGGATATTGCTGCCCCTGGTTGGGGTGTGAATAAGTTTATCCAAGGCATTGGAATTTATGAATTCCAGAAAACGTTGAGCAAAAGAGTTGGTACATGAGTAGTTTTCCCAGTAAATGGTGGGGTAGTTGAAATCGCCCATTGTTAGGGTGTTGGGTTGTACCCTAATACTTTCCAGTGTATCAGGAAATGAGGAGTGGGAATCCTGGGGCATGGTGGGCAGTCTGTAGCAAGCTACAATTTGGATTGCAGGCTTGCCCAGAGTTAGTTGCACTTGGATAATCTCGGATGCATTATGCTGTGCAACTAGCCTGGAGGTGTGGATATCCTTAATGAATTTGGACACGCCTCCACCTTTAGTGCTTCGTTCCGGTTTAGGTGGCCGAAAGGTGTATGAATCTGTTGTGCTATATTGTACAGTACTACAGTGTTTTGCATGTGTAACTGCTGTTCAGTTGGTCTGTGTAACACTGTACTGCATTGAGCTGTATGGAGTGTACTATATTGAGCTATACTGAGCAGTGTATGGTGCAATTTTAAGTTGTACAGAGGTACACTGTTCACTGTCCTGCAACTGCTTTCACTGTCCTCTTATACATCATACTGTTAAAGTGAGTTATACAATGAGTAAAGGTTGAAATCAATTCTTCTACAAATATGCAAATTAAATAATGCATAAAATAAATGTTTGCTTAAATGTAAGAATAGAGCTTAGCAATATGTAATGAGCATCCATACTATGTGACATAACCCTGAATGTCTTTTGAAAATCAAGGAACATCTATTAATGCACGTTTCCTTAAAGAATCAGCAGAAACTGTATAAAATAATTCTGTATGCTTTCCCACAATATCAGTAAGGAAGTTTGACAGATGAATGGACATGCTTTTTACAAACTCAGCAGTACGTGCTTTATCACAAGATGTTTCCTTAAAAACACGTTTTCTCACAATATCAGCAAAAAAGTTTGATGAACTTTCTTACAGATGATTAGACATAATCAACCGAAAAACAATTTGTATGTGCTTTCTCATAAGATATTTCCTTTAAAAACAAGTCTGAAAAGTAAAATATCACATGCTTTCTCACAAGCATCAGCAGAAGTGTTTCTTAACATATGCTCCTGTACAAAGTCTAAAAGGAGATACCAAGAGAAAAAAAACAGGATCCAAAGTGCGTGAGAAGAACATTATAAAATACTGTGATATTAAGATATGTTAGAAGTTTTTGTAGGAGCACACTTGTTCTGAGGTATTGTGTAGGAGAAATAATTCATATTGATCATAAAGTAAACCTTGTACATTAAAGCTAAAAGCTGTAATGATATAGTACGTGTTAGGTTATTTACTAGTAACTGTGCTTAAAGTAAAACTGTATTGTGCTGCAAAGTACATTTCTTTATCTATGTGCAGTTGCAAGGCTCGGTGCCTTAAACAGACTGCAGATGCAGTCATGCAAAACTCTGTGTTATAACCAGACTAATTCAGCAGTAAACAGCCAGCAAGACTTTGTGTCTTAAGAAGACTTTGGTTGCAGTACAGCACAGTAGCACCTCCATGATTAATTTTTGTGTGGCAAGTCTAGCCTGCATTCGAACACAGGGGGAGTGGTACCTGCATATGGTCTCCAGTAAAGATACAGTAACTAAAATTGTTTATTTGAGTGAGTTCTGAATAGGAGTACTCCAGTTTTATACAGCTTGCACCACTGCAGTTTTCAGATGTCTGAATCCAGAGTGAGACTGTTGCGCAGAAGGGTCGCAGTGCCATAAATTCTCCAAGTCAAGTGAAGACCAAAGTTTCAAAGCTGTAACTGCCAGTTTTGTTTCACCAGCTTTTTGACTGACTACGGAAAAAAAAATTTCAGCCATCACTGCAACAACAGACTGACCACCTGTTCTCTTGCTAAGTTGTAAGACCTTTTTCCTGTGTCACATGTCAGTATGGATGCCATTAGGGACTGTAGTAAAAAAATGTAAACAAAGCTTTACTCTTAATGTGTTAGACCAACCAGATAAAATATGGGAGAAAATGCAATGTTGGTATACTCAGCAAATTAGTAAGTGTAAAACCTTATTAGAGCAAGTTGATGTTCAAGCATTATGTAAGTGGCTTGTAACATTTTATTGATATCTAAAAAATGTGGCATGTCATA
This sequence comes from Protopterus annectens, assembly GCF_019279795.1. NCBI lineage: Eukaryota > Metazoa > Chordata > Ceratodontiformes > Protopteridae > Protopterus > Protopterus annectens. The sequence goes on along the minus strand of NC_056729.1, from coordinate 741,450,750 downwards.
GTAAATGTTTATTGTGTGAATCATCTGAAACTGCACTTTGTGTGCAGTGCCATAAATATACAGTGCAGAGCATTGTTCAAAGGTTAGATTGCAAAGATAAACCTTTTAATTGTGACAAACTAGCAAAAGGTGGAATGCTTACATTATACCAAGATATTAAACAATTGTGTTCTGCCACTGCATTAATCTCAGAGTTAGAACAGCAGTCAAATCTATTACTGACAGAATCCTCTATAGTTCTTATTACACCCTTTAAAAATTATGTACAACAGTGGAATGAAGCCACTGCTTGTGACCCCAAGGACAGGGGCAATGTTCATGATAATTTAACAGAAAAATTTAAAAAAAATTCTTAAAGACACGGTGAGTTCAAAAAATTCAGAAATTATATACAAGAAGTCTGTCAAAAGTGTATAGGGGCCCTACAGACAACAGAAGACTCCAGTAAAAAGTATCGTAAATCCTTTAAAGAATTACAGAAAGAGATTACAGACATTAAAAAGCATTTCGAAGATAAGGAGAAAGAATTAATGGAACTAACAGAGACTAATATACAGAATTAACGGAACTAACAGAGTCTAATATACAGAATACCATTTTAATATCCAAAGTTAAGGAAGAATTGCAAAATACAAAACCAGTACAAGTTATAGAGCAGGGAACCACTGCAGATCTATATACATAGTCCAGATTATTACAAAGTTTACCATAGCGGAATGATAAGAAAGGCACATTTTACAACATGCTTGCATTTGAAGAATGGGTAGCATACACAGCAGGAGCTGATGTATGGACAGATGCATTACTTAGGTGTTTCTGGATTTTTATTCCCAAATGTTTTAAAACTTTCATTCAGTTAAAGCAAAACGCTTATCAGTTAAACAGTATAGTAGAATGGATGACAGCCATTCTTATGGCATGTACACAAGGGCAGCCTCCCACAGCTAAGCTGTTAGATAATTTCAAAATCACCATCTCAGATAAATTAATGGAACAAGCTCAAAACTTCAGACTTACATTTCAGATTATATATCAAAAATCAGATGGGGACATGCAAAAAACAGAAATACAAAAACAGTTACTACATTGCTTTTCAGAGCAAGTAAAAGTGGTCCCAGGGGATATTAAATGCATTTATGAATAAAATTCAGATACCCTCACTGATTTGGTATAAAAACTAATGAGGGAACAGACTATGGCCGATGATGGGACATTATACTCACACTATATATTTGCATTAGGAGAGAGTAGTGAGCCATTTGAGGTGATTGGTGAGGTTAAAAACCAGAGAAGGCAACTGTGGTGTGAAAGCTAAAAGCTGTAATGATATAGTATGTGTCGTCTGTTATAAAAATAAGTTATTTACTACTAACTGCTCTAAAAGTAAAATTGTATTGTGCTGCAAAGTATATTTTTTTATCAGTGTGCATTTGCAAGCCTCTGTGCCTTAAACAGATTGCAGATGCAGTCATGCAAAACTCTGTGTTATAACTGGACTCTAATTCAGCAGTAAACAGCCAACAAGACTTTGTGTCTTAAGAAGACTTTGGTTCCAGTACAGCACAGCAGCACCTTTGTGATTAATTTTTCAAATGCAGCTACTGTATTGTATTATGCTTTACTGTTTTGCACTGTTTGAATTGCTTCATTGTCTCTTTATATGTTGTACAGCTCCCCCTCCTGCCTAGATAGAACAAGAGTCATCAAATTCCATACCATCACATAACATATGTTTCCTTGTGTCTCTCGAGTTTGTCTCATCCATTGCCAGCCTTCTAGCACTAGGCAGCATGTGACATTGTATAAACTGCTGTATTACATCAAAATGAGTCTACACATGAAGTGTAAATACTTACTACAGTTAGAGGCATTAGCTTGTACAAACCAAGTATCATTACCCCATCATACATCTTAACTGCTTACAGCAAGAAATCTGGACAAAGCCATAAATAATGGGGGGGACAAAGGCCCAAAAATAGTTCTTACTAACTTAGAAAGTTGATAGAATAACAGGTTTTGCATTAGCATACATTTTTAGAAGGATATGAAGTCTGAAACCCAAATGTAAGTCATTATTTTCTGACTTTAACCATCTGACTTGCCAAAAAAACACAAGTTTATGAGAAAACAGCCCAGATATATGAGGCAAATGAAATTCTGTACAGTTGAGATGTATGCTAGCCATACTAACACCATACCTGGAAACTGCAAGATAAATGAAACATTCTTATTTTGAGATGCTCTAAAAGTCACTTCCAAGAACTTTTAAGTGTGATATAGTAGAATCCTGTACCATAGTAAACCTTAGCAGCACAATTACACCCATACCTTCTTTTATCACCACCTTCACAGAAAAGTCATCAGAGTACTCTGACCAAGTCCTTCAGGCTCCAAGATCATTCCACTTACTATGAGAATGTGCTTGTTATGGGTGATTTCATACCTTACCACACTGATACATCATTCACAGGACTGAGCAGATAGAGTTGCCATTGAGGAGCCAGAGTCCATCATATCACCCCATGTATGAATATTAATGCTCATTGTGTGGATTCAAATGACTGACTTGCAGTGCACTTCCTTTAGACTAAATTAAGAAGGCCATGATGGAGCTGTCTGAGTATGTCTTTAAGGCTTTAATAAACCTAATGAGCAGTTGTTCTATCATCACTGAACGTTATGTTACAATACAAGAAAAAAGATGATTAGGCTGTCTTTGTTTTTGCTGTCAGTTTGGTAGACTCCTTTGTATTTGATTAGGCTGTCTTTGTTTTTGCTGTCAGCATGGTAGACTCCTTTGTATTTCAGCTTGGAGGGAGATGGCCTGCATTTGTCTGATCAGGGTTTTTACTTACTGACTAAGATTTTCTGTATACCTTATGGTCTGTCTTAAGCAATGTCAGTCTGCTGAGGCTACTAACCTGGTAAAGTCAAATCTGGCAATGTCATTAGTAGCTCAGTTCTAGGAACCTGATTATGAGCCCCCCAAGGCTTTCCTAATTCCATAAAGCATGGATATTTTTGTTGTCCATAAAACCAGAGTTCAGAAGAGTTGCACAAGTCCCTCCCTGCCTAGCTTCTCTGCCTACCACCCATTTAGAAGTTAAAGAGCAGGTAGTAGAAACAATGGTGTTGGTGTATCTGTACAGGAAACACCATCATCTGTAGACTAATTGACCTGGGCAGTGACCTCAGTTCTTCATATCCTAATATCAATAAATAAGATTTTAGCTCAACTATGGATGCCCATCCATGACACCCATAGAACATATGTGAGTAAACTAGAGCCCGTCTCCATTAACTAAAATGCTTATCTTTCTTGGGGCTTTATATATTGGAGATAAACCAGGAAAAGGAAGCCAACAAACTACTGAAACACAAAAATTAAGTCAGCAGCACCAAGACCCACCACAGAAAGTTTCAGGAATCAAAAAAATATAAAACAAAACAATTTATTGAAGCACTTTTCGTTGCTTGTAATGTAGCAACGTCTTCAGAAAAGATACACAGTTTCAAACAGTAGTTTATAAGTAATTAAAACATATCATGTGATGACCACACCTCTCAGTGAGTCAAATTCTTAAAGAGATATTTGCTAAAAAAAACATGTATTCATGAAACCTGAATACAAGAGCTGCAAGTTTGTCAGTTTAAAAGTGTCATTAAAACTGTTATAAATAATTATACAGAAGGCATACAACTGTTAGACTCAAACAATAACAAGGTTAGACTAAACTTCAAAGTTACAGAATAATCAACCGGGTATACTTCTCAAAAATATTATAGAGCTAGAGTGATAGGATTAAGTTCCAGCAAAGTACCAGTCACCGTCTCAAACTTCTTAGTTTTAGAAGACAGGCAATGTTACAAGCATTATTTAAACCTGGTACAATGAATGCATTCAAACGGATCTGCCATTCCAACTCGTGTTCCTCTAAAAGTAAATTCAGTGGGCCACCTCTCAAATTGGCTTGAACTTGATCTATAGCTTTGAAAGTAAATTTGTGGCCCTCATTATTTGCTATATGTCTTGCTAGTGAGTTGTCAATTTTATTAACTGAAATGGCATAGGTGTGTTCGTAAACCCTGTCTCGCAGTCTACATTCAGTCTTCCCCATGTAGAATGCAGGACAGCAGACACATCTTGCTATGTAAACAACCAATCTAGAATTACAGTTGAGTTTAAATTTAATCTCATATTTGTTGTCACCTATACAAAATGTATTACCCACTTCCATGAATCTACACATCCTACAAGATTCACACAGGTACATACCAGTATACCTATGTGTTTTAAGTTGTTGCCCCCCACATTCAAGTAAGTTTTTAAGGTTGTGGCCTCTACGAAATACAATATTTGGAACTGGACCTAATTTACTGAGTACTGAAATATCACTCAAGATAAAATGCCAGTTTTTACATAAAATATGTTTAACTTGGCCACTGTCGTGACTAAAGGTAGTGATGAATCCACCTTTAAAGTTGGGGGCTGAAGTTTGTGATGAAATTTGTGTTGAAACAAATGCACTGTTTTGACAGTCTACCATGTAAGGAACAAGACTGTCCTGTTCTTAGCTGTTAAGCCCAAGGATGGGAGAGACAATTCCAAGTCTTCTTTTAGCAGAAACTTCACTAACTAGACTTTCAATAAGGTTGCTAGAGTACCCACGCTTTTCAAACATCTTCCTAAGTAAGTCACACTCTTGATGAAAATCAAGCTCAAGTGTGGTCATTCTAGCTGCCCTTATTAGTTGGCCTTTTATAATAGACCGCTTCTGGTGAAATGGGTGGCAGCTAGAAAAATGTAGGAATGAGTTGCAATACGTGGGTTTTCTAAAAATCTGTGATACATACCCCCTGTTAGCTTTATCTTTTGAAAGTTTCACATCTAAATAGTCAATCGTGACTGTGTGAAATGTATATGTAAATACAAGGAACTCAGTTGTGGAGTTCAGAAATGAAATAAAAAGCTCAGCCTGAATGGTATCTCCATTAAATAACACAAAGATGTCATCCAAGAAACGGGTGTAGGAAATGAGGTTCACCCTGAAGTGCTCAGCCTTGAAAACAAAAGTTCTCTCCCAGTACGCCATCACCAAGTTGGCAAAGCTGGCACAACAGGGTGACCCCATAGCGACCCCTCATTTCTGTAAATAAAAATCCTTATCAAATACGAAACAATTATTAGTAAGAATGATGTCCAATAAAGACTCCACTAAAGTGATTTCATGTGAAGGAGCTTTCTTAGATTTAAGCAAAAGACTCACCCATTCTATGCCCTCTAAGTGTGGAATAGATGTATACAAGTCCTTAACATCAATAGTTAAGAAGTTGTGGTTGGGATTAAATTCCAAGTTGTTAATATTCTCTAAGAAGGTCCATGAGTCTTTGCATACCTGGGGTTCTGACACCAAGTATTTTTTCAGAATATTGTCCACTACCTTGGCACAGGGATAAGTTAATGAACCCCTCCCATCTATTAATGGTCTCATGGGGGGTTTTCCACATCCTTATGAATTTTTGGTATCCCAAACATTATTGGGATTTTTGGCCAAGGAAGGGAGATGAAATTAAACGTGCTAATATCAATGATGGCATCAGTGAAAAGGTCATTGAAATACCCTCTTATCCGTTTGTATGCAGTGTTGACCTCACTCAAGGATGCTTTAGAGTAAGCCTCTGTGTCTAACAGATGCCTCATTCTCTCTGTGTGGTCATGTTGGTCAAAAACTACTAGTCCCCCACCTTTATCTGGTTTAACCGCCCTGACATTAGCATTCCTCATGGATTGCAATAAACCACTTTCCTTTTGACTCACATTACTTAGTCTTTTTGATGGGCAAGGGTGGGAGTTCGAAAGGAATCGAAAATCCAGCTTGCATACTTGTTCAAACATCTTCAGGGTAGGATGTAGCCGGGGATTATAAGTACTAGCCACCCTTAACTCATGGTCACCAGAGTTACTGTCACCAAGTAATAAATTAAAATTCAACTTTCTTACATACAGTTTAAGATCTGTGACAGTTTTAACTAAATTAAATGGTTTATCAGGTACAAATGTACTTCCTTTAGCTAATACGTTCACCAACGACAAGTCAATAGAAAATGATGAAAAATTATAAATGTTAAAATCCCCGTCACTGTTAGTGACAATGTTCAAATGAGGATAGTTATTAGTTATTACTTCCTGCTTTATATATTGGACTACTGCACTTACCTGATTTAACATAAGACCCTTTTCAAGCATGGCACAGGCCACTTGACAAGAGAAAAATGTTTATTTGGTATTAAAATCAAGAATTAAGCAGTAGTAGTAATAATAATACAGTAAATTTACATTGATAAGCATAATTTACAGTGATAAAAATCACAGTGCAACATCATAACAAATATACTTAATATTGTTGTAGAACTAAATTAAATATTTAAGCATTCTTTGTACATTAACACATCTTCCAGTTATTAAATGTGGATTATATTAGATTAGTGATAGAGACCAGACCTATTTACAGTAGAAATTAAGGTTTGAGGAGGCTACAGAAGACTGCAGCGGAAGGAGTAGATACAAATGTATAGAAGTAGTTTAACTACCTCCTCAAAAATGTTCTCACCTACTCCTCTATAAATTTATGTTCAATACTTCCTTGACTTTATCAGTGCAGCCTCAACCAATATAATATACTTCTCCTGCATTAGAGGGTACCAGCCTACTTGATCATGGCCTGCTAAACACAGCCCTTGTCTGCTCCTCACTTACTGATATACTGCTGTTGGGGAAGTCCCAAAAGATGATTGGGTTCCCAAGTCAAATGTCCTTGACCCCATGAGGTGATTCAGCAGTATTCCACCTTTTAATGATCCTGTAGCAAATACTGCCATGCATATCCAAACTATATATTTGGACTGCCTGGCTTGCAGTTAGTCCAGTTTGCCACAAATACAATGTGAGGTATACATACAAACTGATCTGGTGGAACTCACCAACTACAATAGAAGGACGAAGTTCATAGTCCTAAAAGATATAAGAAAAGCTTGGAGTGTTTTTTCAGTCTCAGAAGGACTAACAAAGAGCTCAGCAAGATCAAATCTTACGGAGTTAATTATGAACTAAAAGTTCATAGTTTGGCAAAGGATAACCTAAAGACAAGCTTGCTTTGTTCGTTACATAATTAAAGAATATCTATAGTGACATCACCCAGTCAAACCCCGAGGATATAATTAGCCTTCTTGCAGAGGGAATCAGCTGCAACTTCTTTCTTCTGTCATTTCAAACTTCCCAGTACAAAGTATCCAGTCTCTGATCCAAAGTAAGAATGTTTTAACATATCCTAAGGATGTGAAGAAAACAGGTCCCAATTGAATTAACCAAGGTTTTTATTGCCTCCACACACTGGAACACGCTAAAACACCACAATAGATGAACAATAAATCCAAATCCACATGTGGATTTGGATTTATTGTTCATCTATTGTGGTGTTTTAGCGTGTTCCATCGTGTGGAGGCAATAAAAACCTTGGTTAATTCAATTGGGACCTGTTTTCTTCACATCCTTTGGATTTTTGGTATTTGATCTACTTTTCTTTCTTTAATGTTTTAACATATACTAAAATGGATTTTTCAAGGCCAAACCTCCCAGCTAAATAGTTCCAGATAACATATCAGGCTAACTCCTGGTCTGTATGAATCACCCCCTATGAAGACCACCTCTTTAAACTATAAACACCCTGCCTCCACAGAATAAGGATACTTACCAGAATCCTGGAAAATAACTGAAGTAGTTCTTCACAAGGTAAACTCTGATTCATAGGTACATACTAAGCTAACAACCACTAGGGCCCTCCACTTCCTGGAAGCTCTCTTTACCCTAGAGAATACTGATGTGTATACAGTCACTGAGATGTGGTTTAAAGCTGCATATAGAGCACACCAACAATGCAAGGTTATAATGCCTTATACACATTTATACCAGCTACTATATAGGTAGGGTTAAAGGTGGAGGTGATTTGATTTACATTAAAGATAAATATGCCTCAAGGCTAGTCAAACAGGCAATGCACTTGTGCTTCACCACATTCAAATCACCATAGGCAAAATCCAGTACCACTTTCTTGCAAGCTATAGGTCCCCGTCTATAAACCAGGAAATCCATACCATGTATTTAAACTTATTAGAAACACTCACCATCAAACTCAATACCATATTCATAGGCAACTTTAATTACCTCACTATTAACTGGGGATCATATACAACACTAAATGTACAGGCACAGAGATTTCTGCATTTTGTAAACAAACTTCCTGGACCAGATTATCAGTACACCAACCAAGGGTGCAACCATACTGGATCTGGTCCTCACTAATATTGGAGAGTGCTGCATACCCCAGTAGTGTAAAGTCTTCTTTGGTACAGTCAGACCACAAAATGGTCTCATTTGAAGTAAAAATAAAACATTGAACCCCAGCTAACCCTGGAATATTTAGGAACTATTGTAAGGCTAACATCCTACTATTAAGTGATAACCTGCAAAATTGCAAGTCCCCGTACACCCTAAGAACACTGCTGCTTATGCAGAACTGTTCATATAAACCCTATACAAGCATGTTAATAGTTGCATAGAGGCAGCTGTACCCACAAGGAAAAAGTACAAGACTAACTCGAAAACACAAGCCACCCTGGTAGAATCACAACATCAATGGGTCATATAACAGAAGGAAAAAAAAAATAATTTCAAAAATTCGGAGGTGTTGCACCCAGCAGGATAAAAATACTCTCATGAAACCAAACAAATAACTCAAAGGACAAATAAAGTATACCAAAGTCAAATTTCTGATAAATTTGGCCTCCCAGGTGGAGGACAGCCACAGTAAATTCTTTAGCTATGTCCACAAAAGTCAGTACACAATTGTGTGCAAAGGTCATTTTAATGGAACCACCTATACTGAGCAAGAAGATATGGCAAACCTACTGGCCAACAAATTCAGCTCCAACTTCATCCCTCTCTCCCCGCAACCTTCCCTCAAGAAATACCATCAAATATAAGGCCCCCTGATATCACTAGCGAACAGGACCTTAATGCTCTCTCTAAGGCCAAAAACACTATCAATGGGCCCAAACAGTATCCAAGGATGTCTTCTAAACAGCATGAAACATGACTTATCAGGCCATCTGGAATTGCTACTTAACTGTAGCCTCCAAACCAGCTTCATGCCTCATGATTGAAGAACAGCAACAGTCATCCCTCTGCACAAAGCTGGGACATCAGCAGATGCTGAGAACTACAGACCCATAAGTATCACTAGTCTCATATATAAAGCCATGGGAAGAATTATCATGGAAATGATCAATAATAACATAGGAAACTGGTCACTGGATCCAACCCAGTTTGTTTCCATCAAGGGTAGGTCATGCCTACTCAACTTAGTGGACTTTTTTGAGAAGTTCACCAAAACAATGGATGAGGGAAAATGGTTTACACTGCCTACCTTGACTTGGCCAAGGCATTTGACACAATACCCCACTCATGTATTGTTGATGAACTTAAGAGGTTAAGTACAAACCCATATGCCACCTGGTGGATAGCCAGCTGGCTCACAGACATGACCAAGGAAGTTAGAATTAAGGAGTCCACCTCTACAAAAAAAGCCAGTCACAATTGGAGTCCCTCAGGAAGTGGTTCTGCAACTGCTCCTTTTTGGCAATTTCAGAGTTGTCATTTAATCGCCCACTGACACAAATGTTCTTCAGGAAGGGCTGATACAGACAAAAAACTGGTGTCAGAGTCATGGACTAAAACTAAATGCCAAGAAATATATAATAGTATCCTATGGGAAATCATCTACCCCTGGCAACTATCATATTGACAACACACCCATAAGAGTTAACCCAGTATCCTGGGACTTGGAGACACACACAGACAGTAATCTAGCCTTTAACCATCACATATCAGATATGCAGCAGTGATGAAATCCTTCTATGATGTGCAACTTATAAACAAAGGTATGGCATATAGATCCAAGGAAGTCATTGTTCCACTGTATTCAGCATTCATCACACCTGTCATTGAGTACAATGCCTCTTTTGGTATGAACCTAACCAGGCATATCCAACAAATGGAACATCCACAGAGGTTCCTCACTAAAATAAAAATACAGGGCTTAAGTAACATGTTCTGTGCAGACCAGTTCAAGTCCCTATCTCTATATTCTGTCTCCTACAGGCTGTTGAGGGGAGATCTATGCCTGACATACAAAACATTGTCAGATCCCACTCAGATGGCCCTCCTGCATATTTGCAAAACAAACAGCACCCGAATAGCCTATTTTAAAGACTTAAACCTTGCCTGTGATATAAACAGGACATGCTGGAGAGACAGGTATGTTTCCCAGAGACTAACCCTTCTCGAGAACAGGCTCCCCATCCATGTGAAGCAGAATTTTTCCCTAACCCAGTTCAAATGTAAATTGGATGGGGTACAGGAAATTTATCACTGGTTTGGCACCTATGTCTCTTATGGACACAGCAGCCTCTAAATGGTTCATCTCCCAAGCCCCTGCTTACACTTATCAAGGGTGCCAGTACATGTCAGATTTGGATGCATGCCTATGCTTAAAAAGGCCCTTGTGGTCATTAGCCTAGTAAACACCTATGAACTTTTATGCCTATTCATGCAAACCAAATGTGTCCCACAAGTTGTATGTTTTAAACATTTATATTGGGGTAATTGTTGGTTATGACATGATTTACCAACTGTCTCTGTCCATCAGAGACATGGGTGCCAGACCATGAGTGAATTTTTTGATTTCCCATCCAGTGGTCCAAGGTTAGCTTATAAAGGGTTAGGTAGGGGCTTTGTTTCACATGAATGGGGAAGCCTATTCCAGGGAATGGGAATATTCTGATATACATATTTGTCTCTCAGCATGTCCTATTTATGTTGCAAGCACAATTTAGGTCTTTAGAGCTAGTAGTTATGATGCCATTTGTTTTGTAGATGTGCAAAAGGTTCATCAGAGCAGGGTCCAGAGATGCCTTGTATGCAGGAACATAGGAAATGTGATCCTTGAACCCTAAACAATTTGGGTTTGTAAGAATTAGATTATGCTTTTTTATTTTGCCTAGATGACTTGTCTAAAAGAGTTAAAAGAAGTACTAGGTAGGGGTAACTCCATGCACATAGATTATTTCAGTTTGTCTAAGGGTTTTGACACTACATTCCACTTTGACATCACCAAAAACTAGTCAAGAGAGTATAGATCTCTCTGTAATCCATTGGATTGCTGTTTCACTAATTAATAGATACTACTCTGTTAGTGTTAGTGGTGCACTGCCCTCCAAGGGACATGGCATCAGTTGTGTACTATAGAGTACCATTTTAAAACACTTGTGTTAGATATTATGCACTTATCTACTTGTTTAATGTCAAATCTGACATTCAATGGGTTGGAACTTGCCTGTACAGAGTATGACCACTTATGTCAATTCCCTTTCCCAGCCAGACACCAATTTTGAGTTTATTACCAGTGAGTTGCATTAAAAAAACTGCTTTCTAACTAGCAAAAGTTACCTACAGCACTGTGGAGCAGAAAAAAAGTGCATCTAGCTTGCTTTAATGATTGTGTGCATCATTTGTATTTACCACTGTAACATCTTTCAGAGTTGCTGTTCTCACAGAATGGCAATTCTATGACAAGAAACTGAAGGTTTATATAGAATACCTTTAATTTTAATAGTTTAGATTTCTCTCAAAAATCAGAAGTTTTCCAGAGAGGTTGCCAAACTTGTGCATGCACTCATGTCATCATGCTAAACGTAGTAATGTCATGATATCAGGGGTACTAATGGATTTCTTATGAGAATAATAATAATAGTAATCCAAAAAAGGAAAATGCAAAGTCAGGAAAGGCCATGCTGATATAATTAATATTTAATGAATACATGAAGCTGTCCATTTAGTCATTATTATTGTCTGAGTGCTCATTCTGACTGCCACATTTATTTTCTGATGCCCCTAACCATGAAATGTATTCAAACTCAGGGAAAAAAAGACATACTGATTTTCCTACTATACTTGTTTCCTCATAGGAAAACGGGTATAGTAGGAAAATCAACATCTCTGTATGAGTCTAAAAATAATATTTACAGTTATGTTGTAAAAGGTATAGGCAGAGACTGGAAAAGTTCCACCACCAACTGGATGTTACAAAGGAACGCCAGCATATCCATACACATAAAAGTGTTGGAGAGTAGTCTCTAACAGCCCAGCCCATCATAAGTTCCATTTTCACAGAAGTCATTATTTTGTGTGAAGATGGAATTAGAAGAGCTACTATGAACTTCTCAAAACAGTTGAAAGCATTCAGGTTTTGTCTGTGTGCACATGATCTTTAACTTGGTCCCAACTGATGAGTGACTTTAAATTCTGTTTGAGTGTCTTTTAATAGTCTTCACCAAAGTTGAAGCCAATAACTACCACTCACCAGCAGCAGGAGAAGCTGTCTAATCTGGAGATGCAACTACAAAATTTTAATTTGCGTATTGCTGCTTAAAGCAGGAAAACCAGATGAGTTAGCAGGCTAGGAGCAGCTGAGAGGAAATGAGAACTAGACTGGCATGAAATTAGATGATATAGAAGATTGTAGACAATGGGGGGGGGGGGAGCCTGGACACAATTCCTAACAGGAAACTGCAAACAATATTTGAAAAGTTAGTTAACAACATTGTGCATATACTGGCCTGTGCCAGTGTCAATGTAGAGCACACACAGGTTGTGCCCTAGGAGAGGGGTCTGAATGGAAAACCAAGGCACATTCTCCTTGCAGTATAGTCAGCAGTCTTTAGAGACTGGATTAAGAGTAATAGAAATCACAGAGGTATGCTTTGTGGTAATTATCCCTTTATACTAACAGTGGCTTACATTAAGGATCTGCACATAACCAGGTTGAAAATGAGATATGTATGGGAAGCATTGCAGGAGAATGATTATATCTACTCATTTATTTACCCAACTACACTGATTTTAGAAGTAGAGGAGAGAGAAATAATTCTGTTCCCACTAGGAGTGGCTAAGTTTCTGAAAGAAACAGTGAACCTGAAGAGAGAAGGAACTGGGAGCAATCTGGTTCATAGGATGGTACTAGGCTAACGGCCCTAGGGCCTATACAAGCCTAGCCATACCAATTTCCTGGCTATTTCTTCCCACAGTATTTACTTCCCTGGACCCCTGTCTAGCAGGGCGATTGATGTGATCCCCGGGATGAATTTCCTATCTCCCATCCAATCATCAAGGTTCCTTTTGAAGAGGGCCAAAGAGGCACTCTGCTTGACATATATGGGCAGTCTAATCCAGAGTCTGGGGAGTCTCTGGGTCAGGAACCTATCCCTCCAGCATGTTTTGTTCATTGTGATGACAAGGTTTTGACCCCTGGAGCATGTGTCTCTGAGGGATTGGGGTTTCTTTAAGTGTAGCATGTCCAACAGCTCTGGGTTTGACCTGGCCTTGTATGTTAAGCAGAGATCGTCTCTGAGTAGATGATATGCAACAGAGTGTAGGTGGAGTTGTTTTATACGGACAGCATAGGGCATCTGCTTTAGGCCTGTGATTCTTTTAGTGAGGTATTTCAGTGGCCTTTCCTGGAACAGGAACTTTGAGAGAGAGAAAAGGAGTGGGATTCTTCTGAATTAAAGTGATGAAAAGCACCCTTACATTAGAAACCCAGTGACACTGTAGCCAGGAAAAACAACTACCTACCCCTTCTCACTCAGGGAGCAGCCTGCATAATCCAAATGTGAGATAAAAGAGGACATTGAGCGACAGCGGTTATGGAGAGGTAAGCTTATTCTGTGAAGATGGTTAGGCAGTTTCCCCTAAACAAGAGCAGTAGTATGCCAAGAAGTCATTTGCATGAAAAGGGAGAATCACTAGCCATAGAGAAACAAGAAATTATAAAAGGTGACCAGATCTAATTCACAGAATCTAATTGAACTACATAAACCATCCCATCCACCAGACAACCACCTCCTATCATTCTCACTTGCTCGCCATTGGAATTCTCTTCCACCTCTCATCCGTACCACAGACAGACTCCTTGTCTTCAAAACCGTACTTCACTCACACCTAACTTCACAATGGGAATGCTCTTGCTCCCATCCTTCATAATGTCCTCATCCATAGTTCTCTTCACTAGCCACCATATCTGTAAATAGCCTCCTACAGTCTAATACCTTGTAATAATAATGGTAGGAATCATGATATTTGTATAGGAACTGTAACAAAGTTAATTCAGTATACTAACTAGGATCTCATAATGCCAGTCTATTGACAACTCATTACTTTTTTTGTTTTGAAATCCTCTCTTAATTGTGTAATGTTTATCTTGTATTCTTGTGACTTATTGCATTTGCAGTGTATATTTGTATTTTTGTATTTTTCTGGAGCTTTTCTCCACAGGACTCCATTGAAAATGGGTTCTTCAAGGCTCAACTGGACTATCCTGGCAAACAAACTTCAAATAAGTAAATAAAATAAATAAGTGTAAAGTATAGGATACCTAGGGGCCATTTGAACCAAAGCATCAGGATGCTCCACAGCCTTACCCAGATAAATCATGTAGGGCCAGCAGGAAGGCTAGTGTCAACAGACCTCCCCCAAAAGATAAGTTGAGAGGAGTAATTGTAACTGTACATCCACATGTCTCATAATCTGTAGCTAACAACTCTGCCAAGGTGCATTTGCAGCCCCCGGACTGTCAGTCTGCTTCTCCATGGTCCTTCAAGCCTCCAAGCACCCTCACATTTCCAGACAGTTTGTCCAGCAGAGATAGCTGGGAAGGTAGAACAGAGGGTTATTTTATCTGAAGGTGAGTGAGGTATCCACCAGATTCTTGTGAGGGAAGACCTCAGACATTTGCTTATGGAGGTCAGATATATGACATCAACCCCCACAGCTGATACTACCAAAAAGCATGATCAGAAAATTTTTAAACATTTATACCCCTTCCTTCAAATACTTTCTCTCAGAAAGGGAACAAACAGTATTGGTATAATCTTGCTGAATGGCTATTTAAGACATCCAGTTCTTTTAATACTGTTTGCATGCTGCTTACACTTCTACTCCTATTAGGAGGAAGAGAGCTCCCTCCTCTTCTGTAGAAGAGGATTTTTCAGACTCTGTGAAGAATTTGATTATGCTTCCCAGATTCCTTCCCCATTGTATGTGAAGTGGAGGCTACTTTATTCTCTGACTCGTTTAATGAGGAAATCTCCTTTAGTGACCCAGTAACAAAAATTAAATATTTTTTTTTTCAAATAGAACAGTAAAGATGTTTCTGACTCAAAGAAAAGGTGCTATGAATTACTGAAAGTCTGTTGCTTTGCCTCCTATCATGTTTGGTTTTATGCTGCCAGATTTGTTTTTGCCTCCAGCACCTAAAACGTTGGACAGGTTTCATAGGTTCCCAGATAAGAACCTTTCCAAAAATTCCTCTGCTGACCCTGCTATTATTTATTTGGCTGCAGATAAAGATGCTAGAATATTTGCATCTTCTAATCCAGTTTCTAATGATAAAGACAGCAAAGTTCTTGGTAGGTATGGGAAAAAACAAGTACATTTTTTCTTCTACCTTAGGCTTTAAAGCCATTAACTGACAAACTCCTATGTCCACATTTCTTTTATCTATCTTGATTGGCTAAGGAGTGTCCAAAGTTAATCTACCAAATTCTGATTTAAAATCAAACTTAGTGGACATGCTTAGTGCTGCATCTCAGATGGCAAAGCACACAATTAAATCTGACTATGATGCAGCGGATGCTTTCTCCATGGCTGCTGCCACTGGGATACATGCAAGAAGTCATACTTTGATTAGACTGCCAACCTTTCCAGGTTGTGTCAAAGCTCAACTTTTAAATACTTCTTTGGATAAGGACGTCTTATTTGTAAATTCCCTTTTGAAACTCTTAAAATTAGAGAGAGAGGTAAATGCATACAGGGGTTATTTAAGCAGTTATTCTTGTCTCCATTTCACAAATTCCAAATGAACTATCCATCTGACCCAAGCCAATCTTTTTAAACCCTTCAGATTGGGTCATCAGAAATCTGGGAATCAACAGTTAAAAAATTAACAAGTTGACATAAAAAAGAAAGTCAATGTGTCCCAAGGATCCACCTGCTAAAGTAACAATTTCTGACTGTGACAACCTCCTTTCCCCTTCCTACCCTGACCTTTGTCTAAAAATTATAAAGATTGTTTCTTTATGCCTTCCTGCAAGGCAATCCATAACCACAGACCCCTGAGTGATAAGTTAGGTACAGACTGCAGGCATTCCATCCTATACCATTAGGGATTCTTTAGCCTCTAAAACTACATCTTCATCTTTTGCCTCAGATCATTGAAGAGTTGCTCTGTCTGGGGATCCAGAACCAGACCATTCAGAGCAGTAGGTACAAAGTTTTTAGTCAAAACTTTTTCTTTTTCCAAAGAAAGAAGGAAATTGGAGGCCCATTCTAGATATGTCCAAACTAAAAACTTTTTTGTTATTTCAAAATTCAAAATGTTGACCTTCCATACTCTCTTTCCTGTCACCTTAGACCTAAAGGATGCCTATTCACGTATTCCCATTCAAAAAAATAACAGATTTTTTTTTAGAATTCTGTGCCTTGGAAATGTATTATCATATCAATTTGCCTATTTGTCCTTTGGTCTTTCTACCACCCTGACTCTTCACCAGATGGCTTGCTGCAGTGTTAGTTCATTGCAGCTCCTTATCTGGACAGTTGCTTTAACTAAAGTGTTCATGTCTATAATGGCAAAAAGCATGGCAAAAGTAATTCCAAAATTGATAGATATGGATCATTGAGGTTTTGTGGAGGGGAGGCAAACATTTGGCAGCATTAACAGGACATTGATGATCAAGAGTGGACCAGAATGAAAGGAAATACCATTGTTGTTGGTGGGTCTTGAGGCAGGGAAAGCATTTGACAGAGTAAGTTGGGACATTGTGAGCAGAGCAATGGAAGCATTTGCATTCCTGGGAAAAAATTATAAGGTTGATTAGGAGGATATATGAGAGATTGGAGGTGAAAATTAAACTGAGTGGGATGCTCTCTGATAATTTTTGCTTAAGCAGAGGAACCAGGCAGGGGTGTCCTCTTCACTCTTTGTTATTTGCAGTATATTTAGAACCATTGGCAAAAGAAATAAGGGACTAAGATATTCAAGGATATAATTGGTATGGCAGTGAAGAAAAGTTGGCTCTATTTGTAGAAATTATTTTATACCTGACAAAACCAGAAAGATACATTACAGTGTTGTTGAACATTTTGAGGCAGTTTCAGATCTTTTCAGGATACAAAATTAATGAAGCTAAACAAAGACAATAGTGGTAAATTATGCACCCACATATGAATTGGTTTAGCAATATCCATATTAATGGGAACATGATAAAATAATGTATTTAGGAGTATGGAATAAAAATGATTCTGGTGTGGTACCTAAGGCTGGGTGGGAAGAGACTAAAAAAGATAATTTGAAAACTGAGAAAATGGAAGCTATGTTATATCGATATGGATAGTATGATACAAGCAGTTAAAATGTTTTTAGTCCCATTAGTCTTATACACAGGTCACATGTATTTTTATCAACCAGAGGAGAAATTGTAGATAGCAATTAATAAAGTGCTGAAGAACTTTATCTGGGAGGGGAAGACAGCAAGACTCAAGTGGAATAAGCTGATTATTCCAGTAGAACAGGGAAGACTTGGATTACCCAATTTGAAGGGCTATTTCAGAGCTACACAGTTAAGGTTGCTATACATAGCACAAGCAGAAAACTATAATTCAAAGTGGAAAGGGATGATGAAGAAACAGGGGGAAGCTCAAGAAACAAGGAGAGACTAAGATTTTGGATACAGGCCTTTAAGGAGAATAACAATAATCATGCAGAATATTATATCTATAAAGTAGCAGAAAGTATCCTAAGAACTAAGCCAACACAGGAATGGAGAAAAGAGATTCTGCCGATAGAGATGACTACAATTGGGGATACAGACAACAGGCAAGAGGGGGCCGGAATTTATTGCAGAAAACTGGCAATGGAACCAAGGTACTGGGAGCAAATAACTAGAAAGGAAAAGATGATAAAATGGAAAGATGCCAAGAATTTATTTGGACTGCAGGTTAGAGATTGCCTTCCCTATCAAGGATTGATATTAGAATATAGGCAAAGAGAAGGAAATATGGGGATCATAAATGAAAGACAGACCAGCACTGGTAGAGGTTTTAGTAGAATCTAGAACAGAAGCTGCCATTAAAAAAGGAATAACTAGTACAACATATAAAATATTGCATGATAACTATATGAATCAGTCAGAGGAGGATAGAAAGGATTGGGAAGAGAGATTGGATAAGTAAGTCACAAAGAAACAATGGGAGGATATATGTCTCCCAAATATGCAACAAAATCTAGAAGATTTAGGATTTTTGCTTGGAAATGTTTAAATAGATGTTATTATACCCCAGGTAGACTCCATAGAATTTTTCCTCGGGTAGACAGCAAATGGAGGTGTGACGGGGAAGAAAGAGGTAACTGAAGACATATTTTCTGGGAGTGTGGTGAATTGATGGACTTTAAGGATTCCCTGTGGGATGCGCTGTCGGAGATGCTGGGTGGGCAGATTGGTGAGACAAGGGAGATGATTTTTCTGAGCTATGATACAGAATCAAAATTGCCTAGACATGGTAAGTCCTTGCTGTGTCTAATTATGGTTGTTGCCAATAAAGCAATTACTAGAAAATGGAAGGCAAAGTCTAAACCAACTATACTAGAAGTAGTGAATATAGTAACAGAGATAAAACAACTGGGGTTGATATCTTTAGAAAAGGGTATTAGCAAACTATGTAGGAAAAATGTGAATTGTAGGAACAATACATACAGGGGAGGAATGAGTTGATTGAAAATGACTGGGTAGATTATAAGTGATGTACAATGTTTCCAACTAAGAGTGTGGCAGTATGTTTTGTGATATAAAATGCTTGCAACTAGGATTGTGTTGGTGTGGTTTGTTTTCATATATATAATTGTATGATTGTCTGTGTTTTAAGTGATGATTTAATAAAGATGTTTTTTGTTGCAAAAAGGGGACAGAAATTGAATAATTTATTTAATGTTGCCTTATATGATGTATATACAGTTTGATAACTCTGATATAAATGTAAATTTGCTCTGTCACTCACAAGTGATAATTAAATAAAGATGTTCTTTTTTAAATAAAAGACTCTTCAGCAGCCTTATAGTCGACTATGAATCTTTTTAATCTTTTTCTAAAATCTAGAATTCATTGTGAATCTAATAATGTAATCCCTTCTTCAACTTACAGATGTATATTTATGGAATGCTTTCTAGGCATGTCTATAATGACTGAGGTTCTTCCTCCAGTGAAGGTGAAAACATCAGCACTTTCTCAGTCATTTTCTTCAGACAAAGTCAACTGCAAAAGAACTTCTATGTAATCCAGAGCTTACTTTCTATTCCACAAGCACTCTCAGACAGTGACCACAGATGCCTCAGCCTTTGCATGGGTTTCTTTAGGAAATAGCCTTGATAAATGCCTTGAAATGCTTGAATTAACCCCGGTCTCTGGGAGCTGTCTTAATTGTGACAGATAACACAACAGTTACATGGTATGTAAACAGGAACAAACAAGATTATACCCCCTTTGCAGGCTGTCTGTGATTGTTTGGGACACATCAGTCATCCAACACAACTCATTTTTCCGGTCTACTTACATCCCATCAGAGCAGAACACAATAGCAGGTTCTATCAGCAGATTCAAGGAAGACCCTCATAACCGGATGCTGCATGAACATGGTCTTCCTAGAGATAGTCCAACAGTGGTGATCTCCCGATTGTTTTCCTTCAGTCTAAGCAGATAGCTGAAACTATTCTTTTCCAAGACACCTTGCAAAGAGGCCTGAAAGATAAATGCATTCTCAGCCCCCTGGTTTGTGATGTCTCTTTTTGCAGTCTCCACTTCATTTCATTCCAATGCAGTTCTGTAGATCAGAAGGGGCTTGCTGTGGATGTTATTCATGCTTCCCTTTTGGCCCAGACAACATGGCTTCTCC
Source organism: Protopterus annectens (assembly GCF_019279795.1). NCBI lineage: Eukaryota > Metazoa > Chordata > Ceratodontiformes > Protopteridae > Protopterus > Protopterus annectens. The sequence goes on along the minus strand of NC_056729.1, from coordinate 741,430,634 downwards.
TTGTCATGCGGCATGACAGGGACAGTTACCAGAAACTTCCTTGAGTAGGGACTTTCTCGCATAGGATAGGAGATCTCTGATTCATCCCAGTATTCAAAATCTCATTCTAACTGTATGGATGATAGGCTTTTGGTCCATTTTTTTCCAGAGGACATGCAACAGGTATTGAAGGAGGCAACAGTATTTGCTGCTAGGAAATCTTATTTATCCAAATGGAAAATATATTTTCTTTGGTGTCAAAATAGAGGACAGGACCCATCGCAAGCAGTAGTTCCCCTGGTTTTTAACTACCTGTGTGAGCTACTTAGTCCACACCTTACTTTAATAAAGGTACACCTCTTGGTCATTTCATTATGTTTACCACTGGATCCCTCTTTTCTTTCCTCTTTTTCTCAAGTCAAACAAATTTATAGGAAGGTTGCATATCAGGCCACCAAGGAAATAGCTTGTTCCATCATGGGTCTTGAATTTTGTTTTTCTGTTTTGGAGAAGTGAATATCCGTTTGAGATGTGGTTGGCTGTTTCACAGGACCCTATATTTGTTCAGCCTTTGTTCGATGAACTTCAAGGACAGGATGAGTTTCAAAATCTGTCAGTCTTTTCATTCCTCATGTTGTCTCTGAATTTACTGTTAATCTAATCAACTTCCTTTTTTTCTATCCTGGTCCTCAAAACAAAGGTAAAAGTATTCTTCATTGCTTGGATGTACATAGACTACTGTGATTTTAGCTAAGCAAAAACTGAAGATTTCAGGAAATCGTAACAGTACTTTGCATCTTATGAAGGTAAGAAAAAGGGACAGCAGGTATCTTAAAAAAGAAAATTCTCAATGGTTTTCCCAATTTATTCATTTCTGCAATTCCAGCCATGGTGGAAATCCTCCTCAGAATATCAAGGCTCATTCTACTATATTCTTTTTCTTTTGCTTGTGGCTGCTTCCATTAGGTGTCGCCACAGCAAATCATCTGTTTCCAGTTCTTCCTGTACTCTGCATCTTGCTCCATCACACCAATCACCTGCATGTCCTCTCTCACCTCATCCATAAACCTTATCTTAGGCCTTCCTCTTTTCCTCTTACCCGGCAGCTCCATCCGTAGCATACTTCTCCCAATAAAAACAACATCCTTTGTCAACATATGTTCAAATCAATGCAATCTTGCCTCTCTGGCTTTGTCTCCAAACTCTCCAACCTGAGATGACCCTCTAATGTACTCATTTCTAATCCTGTCCATCCTCATGACACCCAGTGCAAATCTTAACATCTTTAACTCTGCCACCGCCTGCTCTGACTCCTGTCTTTTCATCAGTCCCACCATCTCCAGCCTGTATAATGTAGCTGGTCTTACTACCATCTTATAGAACTTCCCTTCCACCCTTACTGGTACCCGTCTGTCACAAATCACTACTGACACTTTTCTCCACCCTGCCTGCAATCTCTTCTTCACCTCTCTTCCACACTCACCATTACACTGAACTGTTGATCCCAAGTATTTAAACTCATCCACCTTTGCCACCTCTACTTTTTGCATCCTCACCATTCCTCGATCCTCCCTCTCATTCACATACATATATTCTGTCTTAGTCCTGCTGTTCTTCATTCTTCTCCTCTCTAGAGCATATCTCCACCTCTCCAGGGTCTCCTCTACCTGTTCCATACTCTCACTACAAATCACAATATCATCCGCAAAGATCATTGTCCACGGAGACACCTGTCTGATCTCATCTGACAACCTGTCCATCACCACTGCAGATAAGAAAGGGCTCAGAGCTGACCCTTGATTTAATCCCACATCCACCTTGAACACATACGTCACTCCTACTGCAGACCTCACCACTGTCACACTGCTCTTGCACATATCCTGTACCACTCATACATACTTCTCTGCCACTCTCAACTTCCTCATACAATACCACAGCTCCTCTCTAGGCATGCTGTCATATGCTTTCTCTAAGTCCACAAAGACACAATGCAACTCCTTCTGGGCTTCTCTATATTTCTCCATCTACACTCTCAGAGCAAACATCACATCTGTAGTGCTCTTCCTGGCATGAAACTGTACTTTGCTCACTAATCATCACCTTTCCTCTTAACTTAGCTTCCACTACTCTTTCCCATAGCTTCATGATGTGGCTGATCAATTTTATCCCAGTTGTGCACATCACCCTTATTCTTAAAAATCAGTACAAATGCACTTCTTCTCTACTCTTCAGGTTTCCAGTCACTTTCCAAGATTCTGTTAAACAGTCTGGTTTAAAACCCCACTGCCACCTGTCCTAAACACCTCCATGCTTCCACAGGTATGTCATCTGGACCAACAGCCTTTCTATTATTCATCCTCTTCATAGCTGTTGTTACTTCCTCCTTGCCAATCCACTGCACTCCATGATTCACTATCCGCACATCATCCAACCTTCTCTCCCTCTCACTCTTTTCATTCATCAGCCCCTCAAATTGCTTTTTCCATCTGCTCAACACACTCTCCTCACTTGTGAGTATATTTCCCTCGTTATCCTTTATCACCCTAACCTGCTGCACATCCTGCCCAGCTTGGTCCCTCTATCTAGCCAATCAGTACAGGTCCTTTTCTCCCTCCTTAGTGTCCAACCGTTTATACAACTTCACCACCTCTGTCATCACAATACACCTCATCTCCTTGTACTCCTGTCTACTTTCTTCATCTGTCTAACAATCTCACTTCTTTGCCAACCTCTTCCTCTGTATACTCTCCTGTACTTCCTCATTCCACCACCAAGTCTACTTGTCATCCTTCCTCTGTCCAGATGTCACACCAAGCACCTTTCTAGCTGTCTCCTTTACCACCTCTGCTGTGGCTGCCCACCTATCTGACAGCTCTTTACTGCCATCCAGTGCCTGTCTTAACTCTTCCCTGAAATCCACCTTACAATTATCCTTTTTCCTCTTCCACCATTTGATCCTTGGCACTGACCTCATTCTCCTCCTCTTCTTCTTGATTGCCAGTGTCATCCTACAGACTACCATCCTATGCTGCCTAACTACACTTTCCCCTGTTACCACTTTGCAGTCTCATTCTACTATATTAATAGCCTTATCTGGAACTAATATAGATATGCAATCAATCCTTTCCTAGAGAGAAGCAGGTTCTCCCACAGGTTATTCTTTAAAAATCATAAGCTGGATTCTATTTGTAGAGCAGGTTTCAATGGAGCTGTCCTTCTGGGAATTCAAGTCTCTGTTCCTTCTCCATTCATCCTTTCTCCTTGAACTTTAACTATCATTCCATTTATAATGGCTACTCCAACAGCCATCTAATGAAGAATATACTACATTTGTATAGTTTGCTTAGCATATAACAGTTGATGTTCAAATAAATCACTGTTGAAGTACTAGCACCCTACCTCCCCTCTTTATTCCTTTCCCTGGCTGGGGTGGAGTATCCTCTCTTTTTCCTTTTCTGACATGACTGCACTCAGAGTTTAGGCTTCAGCCTCCCTTTTTGGGACAAGAAAGGTCTGAATTGTTGCATTCCTGTACATCCCTTTTAAATTAGCATGTCTTTTCCTGGAAAGGGTGTACATACAGCATATGATGAAGGAGCTTGACACTGTGTAGACTGGCTGGACATATGGTATCCTTGGCAAGATATGTCCATATGTAAGTAGTGGTCTTCTTGAAGAAATTAGAATTATATAAAGAAATATACAGCTTCCATGGTGATCTGTGAAAGGCCTTTGACATGGTTAATTTAAAAGTTCATGTATGCAGTTCTACAAATAAGAGAATGTGATGGGCGATGGATTGAATAGAAACAAAAGTTTACCATAGTCCTACTTTCAGGGTAGTGGTTAAAGTTGGTTTATCTGAGATTATAGGCATTCATAAAAGTATTAAGCAGGGATTCCCCTTCCCTGCTATAAAAATCATGGAGGAACTTGCTGTTGCAGAATATCAGAAACTATTTGATGTGAAACAAGGTAGTAATTGTTCTTGTATACTACATGTAGATGGTTCTGCACTGTTGACAAGACAGCTAGATTTACTGGGGCAACCAGTCCTACAATATTCAACCAGTTTGCCTTTATGTCAGCATTGATATGTAATCATAAGACCATAACAGCAAGGATAAACAAAACTGGAAATACTGACACAGAATCAGATGACAAGATAAAGCACTACACCAAGTATTTACCAAGTTAGGAAAACAACTTTGAGTAGAATTTGAAGGTTTTAGATGAAAGAATAAAAGGTGATCTTCTTACCACAAAAATAGTTTTTGTATGATAATAAGATGAGTTAATGCAAATGAAACTATTTACTGTACACTTTGTCTCAAGGAACTTACCTATTAGTGCAGCACTTCTAACCTGCTTGGAGGAAGTGTCTCAGTACTACAGTAGGAACACAAGCTGAGAGATTAACAAGAAAAACTATCCTCCTCTCTACAATATGGGAAGAAGGAATCTCCCTCATATACTTTCATATCCATGGTCTTTTTCTTAATATAGGTTATTAGAATTGTTCAGTCATTTGAAAATCTAGGGCTCAGAAATGCAAATATGTTAAGTGGCATGAATAGCGTCATGAAAGATAACTTGAAAGAATGGGAAGCAGAACTACAAATCCTAAGCAATTTTGACTGGGAATTAGGTTCAGGGTAATATGGCTCAACTTTGAGGTGTTAAAAGTCATACTGAATTTGCTAAGGTTGATATGCTTGAAACCAGGAATTATAAGCTGAGATCTGTTACTGCTAGAAGTCTCAAAAGAGGATCTAAAATCAACCTGTTACAATTATCCTTTTTCCTCTTCCACCATTTGATCCTTGGCACTGACCTCATTCTCCTCCTCTTCTTCTTGATTGCCAGTGTCATCCTACAGACTACCATCCTATGCTGCCTAACTACACTTTCCCCTGTTACCACTTTGCAGTCTCATTCTACTATATTAATAGCCTTATCTGGAACTAATATAGATATGCAATCAATCCTTTCCTAGAGAGAAGCAGGTTCTCCCACAGGTTATTCTTTAAAAATCATAAGCTGGATTCTATTTGTAGAGCAGGTTTCAATGGAGCTGTCCTTCTGGGAATTCAAGTCTCTGTTCCTTCTCCATTCATCCTTTCTCCTTGAACTTTAACTATCATTCCATTTATAATGGCTACTCCAACAGCCATCTAATGAAGAATATACTACATTTGTATAGTTTGCTTAGCATATAACAGTTGATGTTCAAATAAATCACTGTTGAAGTACTAGCACCCTACCTCCCCTCTTTATTCCTTTCCCTGGCTGGGGTGGAGTATCCTCTCTTTTCCTTTTCTGACATGACTGCACTCAGAGTTTAGGCTTCAGCCTCCCTTTTGGGACAAGAAAGGTCTGAATTGTTGCATTCCTGTACATCCCTTTTAAATTAGCATGTCTTTTCCTGGAAAGGGTGTACATACAGCATATGATGAAGGAGCTTGACACTGTGTAGACTGGCTGGACATATGGTATCCTTGGCAAGATATGTCCATATGTAAGTAGTGGTCTTCTTGAAGAAATTAGAATTATATAAAGAAATATACAGCTTCCATGGTGATCTGTGAAAGGCCTTTGACATGGTTAATTTAAAAGTTCATGTATGCAGTTCTACAAATAAGAGAATGTGATGGGCGATGGATTGAATAGAAACAAAAGTTTACCATAGTCCTACTTTCAGGGTAGTGGTTAAAGTTGGTTTATCTGAGATTATAGGCATTCATAAAAGTATTAAGCAGGGATTCCCCTTCCCCTGCTATAAAAATCATGGAGGAACTTGCTGTTGCAGAATATCAGAAACTATTTGATGTGAAACAAGGTAGTAATTGTTCTTGTATACTACATGTAGATGGTTCTGCACTGTTGACAAGACAGCTAGATTTACTGGGGCAACCAGTCCTACAATATTCAACCAGTTTGCCTTTATGTCAGCATTGATATGTAATCATAAGACCATAACAGCAAGGATAAACAAAACTGGAAATACTGACACAGAATCAGATGACAAGATAAAGCACTACACCAAGTATTTACCAAGTTAGGAAAACAACTTTGAGTAGAATTTGAAGGTTTTAGATGAAAGAATAAAAGGTGATCTTCTTACCACAAAAATAGTTTTTGTATGATAATAAGATGAGTTAATGCAAATGAAACTATTTACTGCGTACACTTTGTCTCAAGGAACTTACCTATTAGTGCAGCACTTCTAACCTGCTTGGAGGAAGTGTCTCAGTACTACAGTAGGAACACAAGCTGAGAGATTAACAAGAAAAACTATCCTCCTCTCTACAATATGGGAAGAAGGAATCTCCCTCATATACTTTCATATCCATGGTCTTTTTCTTAATATAGGTTATTAGAATTGTTCAGTCATTTGAAAATCTAGGGCTCAGAAATGCAAATATGTTAAGTGGCATGAATAGCGTCATGAAAGATAACTTGAAAGAATGGGAAGCAGAACTACAAATCCTAAGCAATTTTGACTGGGAATTAGGTTCAGGGTAATATGGCTCAACTTTGAGGTGTTAAAAGTCATACTGAATTTGCTAAGGTTGATATGCTTGAAACCAGGAATTATAAGCTGAGATCTGTTACTGCTAGAAGTCTCAAAAGAGGATCTAAAATCAACCTGTTTTTTTATGCAGAAATTATAATATTCCTTAAAATACAGGCTAGTAGGTGAGTAGGCAGTACTGACTACTACATGTATAATTCATGGTACAACTTGGGTGCTGTTACAAAGGGAAAAGATAGTTGCATAAACAATGATTTTGAGGAAAATAAGGGATAAGGCTGTTTGGGGCAGAGAACCTTTTCAGCCATGATCTGGCTTGAGAGTACTTATCCAGTTGCCAAACAGTAAAAGAAATATGCCAGTAAATCCATAGTAGGTGGTCTAAATTGGAAGATGCCCTCTTGTCTGTGGAGGATTAGAACTTGGCCTTGAATAATTTAGGGAAGCAAAGAAGGTGGCCATGTATATGATATGAACAATTGATTTGAAAATGGCTATTATCTAGTGCCAGGGTTATTTTGTAATGAGAGAATTATGAGTAGTGATCTGCTTTAGAGGTAATGTAAATCAGATACAGGACTACTTCACATGTTTGGGGAAATGTAACACAATACAGAGATTTTGAGGTATTTATTATGGGGAAATGAAATATATGCTTTCCACTCAACTGCATAAATGTTGGAAAGTGAAACTATGTCTGTTTAGAGGCTGCTGAGTATACTATGGCTAATGAGAATAAAAGTAAAATGCTTTACTGTGGTAATTTTTTTTATCAGACATCTGAGGTGTGCACAATCAATAAAGTGGCCTTAATTGTTTATCTGGAGCCATCTGTGGATAAAGGAGACTTACTCATGTTTGGTGGTTGGAGCAAAGTGTTAAGTCTGTGAGCTGTAGTTCCTGTGGTTCATTGTTTGATTCCCTCAGCCCTCATTTACCTACTGTATGACCTTCAGCATGCCACTTAACCAGACAATGAAGTGCAACTGGACATTTGGGCTAGGCTCCTCAATGTCCCCTGGACTGCAAGTCTGGTAACTACCCATGAACACCTGGTCCTGTGTGATCACTGTTAAGTAGCCACTTATCTGGTGTGACAGTAGAGGTATTACACATTGTATTATATTTACTTAAATCAGTGTAAATGTTCACTGCTATATCTTATGCTTGCATGTATATCTGTGGGGTGTAACAGTATGATGTTTGCATAATTTCTGTAGCATTTGAGTTATACCTGAAACAGTTAAGAGTACTGCAGAAGAAGAATCTCTGCTCCTATAATACCCATAGCTGAACTGGTGATTAAATGGGTTACAAGGGTACTGATGTCAGGTATTAAACAAGAAGTTACACCTGATTTATGTTTTTGTCTCATGAAAAAAGTGTAAAACTGGTCAAGCTAACTGAATAGTTGCTCCTACTGTTGTATTTTTTTTCCTTTTTACAGCCTTGAAGATATCTGCATTTCCATGATGTCTAGAATTGTAAAAATGTCACTATAATGAAAGTTAAGCAGTGTTGCTGTTAATAATGTTGAGTATGACAAGCTAATGGTATATGTTTTTTTTTCCTATGTGAATTGCATGATGTTCATCATATTGATCTCTGTTGCAGTAGCCATAGCTATATGGATTATATCCTGGTAAGTGTATAACAGCTGGACAAACTTCCAAAGCTTCAGGTCACCTTCCATACAACCATGCCATTTGCCAGCTTGAGATGAGCTCACTAACAAGTCAGGTTTGGGTACCAAGCCCTTCAGTGCTTTCCTACTGCTAAAGAAGACTCCTTCTGTGGGCTTTTGAGGATAGCTCATCAGCTAATGCAGTGCTGGAATATGACAGACAAAAAATGGAAACTTATGATTAAACTATCTAATTTAAACTATCTAACACATTTTTAAGAGAAAAAAGCAATAACTTTCACTGGCCAGAGCTGGTGAATGTCCGATCAAGTTGCAGTGGCAAACAAGATCTGAGGGAAGATCAAGGTGGATCATGGGATAGGGAGTTGGCCTCAAGCTTTTGCAGTTGGCCAAGTCAGAGCGAGGATCTGCTCCGAACCCATAAGTAAGAATGAAGGCGAGATGAACAACTCATATGCAACGTTATGGTGAGTACATAACTTCTTTTTTTCTGGGAAAATATTAAATTTAAATATAGAAAAATGTAATTTTATTGATTGCACATGACTTTTTAATGGAAGTTTCACTTCCCTTTTTGTATTACTTTAAACTACTTTTTCTGGGGTAAAAAAGTTATTTTATTTTGGGATCTGTGATGTGTTTAAAGTCCTTTTTATTGTGTTTATAGTGAGGAATGGTTACATTTTTACTACTTACCTGTTTTATCAACTAATGCTGCCAGGCTACCCCAGGATTTAGGCATCTTTTTTCAGCTTGATTCTTCCTCCTTCCAGCTACAAAAAGAATAACATTACTGCACAACCTTTGCCATTACAGCAGCCTACTAAAGTCCCTCAGTTGCAGATGGGTGGCTCTGTTGTGACCAAAACTGGTTCCTCAGACGATTTGTCTTTTTCCCTGGCTCTTGCTGATATAGTCCTTACAGCCACCATTTACCTGGAGTTAAGCCCATCTTCTCTAGCTGTTGGTGTGCCATTAATAGGGAAGTAAAAACCACTCATGACATTCCTGGGAGAAGGGGTAAAGAATGCCACTTTGCCTAATTAGAAAGGTATACCTACCCCTAGCAAGATTTTTCCTGGCAAAAGTAAGTCTGTTTCTTCAGAAATTCCTGTTAAAAAGAACTAAAATTTAAAACTTAAGACATATGTCATTTTCTGTCACAGTTACTCTGGACAGGAGTGATTTATTGGGCTTAGATCAAGGTTTGGTTCAAGCTCTTGACCCTTCCTGTTTGGCTGTTTCTGGTAAGAGAAAAAGAGATTCTTCATTATCTGAAAAGGCTCAAGATTTTGAATCAAAATGATTGGGAAGGGACAGATTCTGTTTTGTTTCCATAGGATTCTGAATAGTGTGTGGCTTTGACCATTCCCTTTGAAAGATTCTTTCTCTGAAACTGTTTCCCAAATGAATTGGATGTTTCAGTAGTGAAATAATTATATTTCCCCATCCCTAAGAAAGTATTATGATTTATTAAAACTGGAATTTCTAGAACCTGCCCCAGTTCTTCCTGTTTTTTCAGCTTTGGGGGGTGTTTTTGTCACAGCCTGTAACTTGCCTGACAGCGAGTCTGCTGCCCCAAGAAAGCAGATAGATTTTATAAAGTTCCTCAGTCTTAATTGTTTATACATTCAGATCAGACCCATCAGCTATTGCTTAAGCAAATCTATCAACTGCTAATCATTTGGTTAATACTAATCCTCTTCTTCTGACAAGGATGAGAAGGTTTTGATAGATTTGAGGAAAAAGGTGTATTCTTCTGCAGCATATGTTTTTAGTATTCACAACTGTCAAACTCATATTTTAAAGTTTATGCTTGCCTCTTTGAAGAATGTGATGAATATTGTGGTATCTGTTTCTCTTCTGAGGAGAAATCTGCTTTGTATAATTTGGCTGCTTCTGTGTCTCAAGTGACCACCTACTGTTTGAAATATGCATATGATTCTGCTGATACTACTTACAGGGCTGCTGCAACTGGAACTGTTATTAGGGGGTTTGCCTCATCATATTCTCAAAACTTCACCGAATTTTGAATTCTTCCTTTGATAGAGACTCTTCTGCTGCAGAAATCCTTAAAAGGTTTAAGAGAGGTGAGCTGATGTCAAGGGAACTCTTAGATGTTACAGCCCTCCTTCTCCAAGTTTGCTAAGGAATTTAATGATCCCCTTGCAACCTTATTTAAAAAGCAAAAAAAAAAAAAGACCTGACAACCTGCTGGTAAGCAAAGATTTTTAAAAAATCAATGGCAAGGAGGTTCCAAAAAGAAATCAGAAATCTCCAGACAAAAGGACAGTCTAAATGACTGTTTGCAATACTGATACACTCCCCTCCCCCTGGCAATTGATAATCCTTTCAGAGAGTCTGAATCTCTATTTCTGTCTATAGAAAACTATAGTTTTAGAACAGATTGGTTCTAATAGTAATCCATCAAGGTTACAAATGGCAGTGAGAGTCTGCCCCGCTTTTTTAAGGATTTCTTCTCATCCACATGACCAAACTCTTCTTTTCCTTCCAATTACTCAATATTTGCTGTTTTAGGGGGTGATAAAAGCTGTACTTTATCCTCAGTTAGGAGAAGGGTTGTATTCAAGGATGTTTCTGGTGCCAAAGAAAGTTGGAGACCTGTTCTGATTCTTTACCTTTTGAACATGTTTGTGATAGTGCCCCTTATTCTCCATTTGAGTTTTCTTGAACCTTAGATTTCAAAGGTGCATGTTGCATTTTTATAGATCCAGGTTTCAGGCTTTCCATAAGGATTTCTTTATCTGGATTTGCATTTTTCTTTTTCTGCATTATCCTTTGGTCTAGCTGCTGCTCCAAGGGTATTCAGGAAGTGTGTAGCTATTGTGATAGCCTACTGCAGACTTCAAGGTATTCTCATGTTTCCATATTTAGATGACTTGCTTATCTTTACCAGATCTTTTTCAAAGTGTCAGGAATCTCTCACTTGCATAAGGGATCTCCTACACCCTTTGGGATTCCAAGGGAACATACAGAAGACTTGTCTGACTCTTCCTTACAGAACTGCTTTCCAGGCATGTTTCAAGGACACCTCAGTTCAAAGGAGTTTTCTGCCACACTTAAAGACTCAGACTTGTCTTAGCAAGGGAATTCTTCAGGATCCTTGGTCTTATGGCATCTTTGATTCTCGTGATACCTTTTGCAAGTCTCCACATGAGAAAAATCTAGTGTTATCTAAAATCTGTATGGTTGCAACATACCCTGACATTTCAGCGTCCAGATTTGAGATTTGTGAAAAAGGGAGATTGTTCTGGTGGTGACACCACATTTTTCAGAATCTAGGTCTGCCATTCCCTGTTCCAGCTGCAGTACAGTTATTCATAACAGATGCCTCAGACTTTACAGTGTCTATGGGGATAAAAGTGCACTCTGAACTCTTTGTCATCTGTAGTCCTGGGATCTCTACAAGATCGCATTGATGTGGCATGTGAACGAGTTGGGGTGGGGGGCCAGATTTTGCCCTTTGTCACACACTGTCATTGTACAGTGTCTTACATATTATCATAGCAAAATTATGTCAGACAAGCTTAGCAGGACCAGGATAGACCCTCACAAATAGAAACTGAATCATAGGGCCTTCCAACTTTTGATTCAGTTGAGTGGAACACCTGAAATAGATCTTTTTTCCTCAACTCACAACAATCATTTGTCAAAATTTGACTCCAAGATTCCATGCCAGAAGGTCTGGAAGACATATTCTTTTTCTTTTCCTTGGAGAGTAATGTTCCCGTATGCCTTTTCACCTTTTCCACTAACATCCAGGGTAATTCCAAAGATTCAGAATGACTCCCCAAGTATGATTGTAGTGACTCCCTTCTTGCCCAGTCAGCAGTGGTTCTCCCTTCATTTGGAAATGGCCAGGAGCAATTACCACAAGCTTCCTTTCAGACTGGATCTACTTACACAAGACCAAAGTGTTTGATATATCCCAAACCCAAACAACTGCAGCTGACTGCCTGGATGATGGACTCCTAATACCTTTTAGACACCTTTTTGTCTGAGGTCTTGTAGCAGGTATTAAAGGAGGCAAGAACACCTGCTACTAGAAAATAATGTATTAATAAATGGAAAAGGTTTTCTGGTTGGTGCCAGGAAAGACCCATCAGTCTTTCAGGGCTATTGTTTCTATGATTCTACATTATTTGTGTGAGTTACTATCCTCTGGCCTGTTTTACTTCCCAGTCAAGGCTTATTCATTGTCCATTTCAGTATGTAGGCCCATGGATCCAACTCTTTCAATGCAGTCTCATGTAAAATTTCTGAAAGAGGTGTTGTATATGAAGACTTCAAGAAAACAGGTGTCTCTCCTTGTGATTTTAATTGATGTTAGAAAAATTATTGTTAATTTTGAACCAGTTCATCTGGGTAACTTGATGCTTGACATTGAAAACAGTGTTAGTCTTCCTAGCAGAAATTGGAGCAGTTCGTATCTGAGTTGCAAGCTGTTATGGTGGGTCATCTTTATCTCATTTTCCACAAAGGTATGGTTTCCTTAAGAACTAATCCTTCATTTATGCCTAAAGTAGTATCCAGGTTTACACTTAGCCAAGCTATCCATCTCTCTTGTCTTCTGTCCAAAACAGAAAAAAAGAGGAATAAAGGATGCTGCATGCATTGGATGTCCATTGACAACTCTGATGTATCTTGGCAGAAAAAAAATCTTTCAGGAACTTGGATCAATTGTTAATTTCTTGTGAAGGTAAGAAAAAAAGGCAACCTGTATCAAATTGATCTGTTTCCAAATGATTGTTTCATGCTATTACCTTCTGTTATACCTAAAACAACAGAACAATTTTAAGCATCATAAAGGGTTATTCTACTAGGGCCTTGGCTTCATCTGTGGCTTTTTGAAAATAGTTGAATTTGAAAAGTATCCTAGAAACAGCAACTTGGTCCTCTGTGCATTGTTTTATAAAGCACAATAAACTAGATTCCTTATTCAGGTCTAAGACATGCTTTGCTAGGACCATTGTCCAAGGGCTCCTGAAACCCTCATCTTTCCTCCTCCTAGTCACTCTATGGAAATCTACCCATTTAGCTAAAGCTGCTGCTGCATCAGTGATTCACATGATGAATGTAGTACAGCTGTGTTAAGTAAACTTAACATAACAGTAGATGTTAGAATAATCACTGTTGAATTAGCTGCTCCCTCCCTACACCCCCCCTTATTTTTTGTGCGCCTCTTGCCAGGATGAGATACTTTATTTTTATTTTCCTGGCATTGTCCTTGTCGGGGCTTTAGCTCTCCCTGTTGGCATGAAAGATTTGATGGGCTTGGTGCCCAAACCTGACTTTTTAGTCAGCTCTGCTCAAGTTGATTAATGGTTTATGTGCTTGGAAGGTGCCCTGTAGCTTTAGAAGCTTGCTGGCTGTTATATCCTTAGCAAGATATAACTCATAAAACTAAAGCTAGTGAAGCACTGATCATTTAAACATCTACTGTTAAGTTTACTTACACAACTGTACTGTCTTGTTATCTTGGTAAGAAAAATAAGCAAAGATGTAATTAAAAAAAATATTGACATTAAAGGCAGTTGACTGACCAAGTTTGAGGATCACTGCAAGATTGAAGCTATCATAATATAACTGAAGACTCAGAACTCCCAAGAAGGCCTAAGCTGGATAAACTCATGGTGTAAGGATTATAGTCTGAATACCAAAAATGTAGCATCATATATATTATGAAGAAAAAGGAGCTCACACAAATACCATAATTCAGTGCTGTAAAATAGATTACAAGAGAACTAGGCACCTCCATGGATAACAAACTCTCCTTTGAGCACCATTTATTCTATGTGGTTTAGAAAGCCATCTACCTCATCCAACAGATACTTTGACAGAAAGGAGATGCTCTTATTATATGTTATTTTCCTGCACTAATTTCTCAAAAGGCTCATACTGGAATGTATAGCATTCTTCTGGTGTGCTTACCCAGGCAAATAACGCAACTTGAAAGCCCCCAGCTGTTCACCACTAAACAGACCTCTGGTAAGGGCTCCTTAGTCCTTTCACTGTTCTCTCTGTCATATAGATTTTACCTGCAGGGCATTCTATGCCTGTTCTACAAAGTTCTAAACAACCCCATCCTGCTTGATGTACTCTGTATCTGGAAAATTGGTAGTAACACAAATGCAAGACCAAGGCACCCAAGTCTGTTCTAATGGGACTTGTTAGCAAATAGATATCATTCCCTAATAAATTCCCACCTGTGGAACAAACTCCTGCTTTTTGTATCTTACATTAACTTACATTAACTTAGACTAATGGATGGGAAAATGTTGATTTACTCCAGGTTTAACCCTCTTTTCTTTTATGTAGTGGGGGAGTAGCTAGTTGGATGCAGTGGCTAGTCATCCAAAGAATTAACTTGTCTACGTCTTGTAGCAACCTATGAACCTGTACTGCTCTTCAGTGTAATGCCATTTCTGAGAATGTGGGATGTGAACCATAATCACTGATTGTGTCTAGCAAGTTGAGTAATTGATTGATAACATATGAAGCAGGAAAACAAACTGGCAGATATGCTGAAAAGTGTTTCTCGGTACTCTTACAAAAAGAAACATTTTGTATATTAAGTAGGTGGGTACATGGCAAAGCACAGAAAAAATACTGAAATAACTTGTATAAATCCCATTACATCCGAGTGACGTCTCCAGGTGCATCTGCAGTTACCTCCTACTGCGCCTCTAGGCATCAAATATTGCTTGTTCATATTTGCATTAATAATTCCAAAACCATGCTACATACAAGGTATCAGAATGTTTTATCTTGAAGCATGCATGATGGCAAACACAATTGTATTGATATTTGACCTATGTCAATAAATATTTGTTAGAATTGTAAGGTGATAACTTCATTTTTTAAAGGTTGAAGCCACACCCACTGGGAGTTAAAGGTACACACTCAAAAGAGCTGTACTGGAGGGAATGAGATAAAAGGAGCAGAAGAAAATAATGAGACCTCAATGGATTTCTTTCCCAGAAATTTGAAAGAATTAAGAAGAGTACTGCTAACTCCACATTTTACCTTTTTGTTTAACATTGTTGTTAAGAGTTTCTGCGGTGGTACAGCAAGAGGTTCTCCTGTTCAATTATCGGCTGGAGTGCCTTTTGTATGGAGTCTGCATGTCCTCCCCGTGGTCGAGTGGCCTCCGAAAGACATGGGTGAATGGGCGTGCCTTCGCTGAAGGTTGGTCATCGGGCTGGTAACTTGGCACTATAAAAATTGACTGTCGATCATTAGCGGACCGGAGTTCCGCTGTGGCAACCCCTAACTGGGAAAAGCCGAAAAGACAAACGTTGTTAGATTTTCACAAAATCAAATTGTTTATAGTGTTGTGTACTTTATTATGCAATTGTTTTCAAGTAACACTTGTACATTTTTGTAAATACCTATCTTTTTAAAGGGGTAGCATATTTCTGCACTTTGAGGGTCTCATTTTTTGGAGATTTTTTTCCAGTTAGGTCTTTTTTTCACCTATTCTTATTTACTTTTCCTTTGCAATTAAACAAAGAAAAGCAGATCACTTCTTTTTAATCAAATGAATGCAAGAGGCTGTAAGACTTAGCAGACCTTGTACATCGATATTAGTGAAGTATGGAAAACATGATATACAAGAAAAAAAAAGATTGACTTACTGTTAAGAGGTCAGAGGGTTAAACAATGTAGTGCAGCACTGATTTATATCAGGGAAACCATATTAAGTGAATCCTTTTTATTTTTCCACTGCTGCTACTATTTACTCCAGTATGAATTGAATGGATCCCAAGAGTAAAAATAAAGAAAACAAGTCTTTCTCCTTTCTGCAACTTCAGCTGCTCTTCTCAGGCCCTAGAAGTTAATTTAATCAAAACAAGTTTGTATTTTCATAAAAAATACTTGGAGAAAGAAGAAATACTCTGCACATATCCATGCCAGTATACTTCCACCAGAATGCCACAATCAAAATAATAGGGTGGTAAGAATACAGACAGTACCACTAAAGGAAGCCATTGTAAGAACATGTCTAACAGCTAATAGAGTGAGACAGTTGGCTTTCCTGGGTATGCACATTCTGAAAGGAAGAAGAATGGGGGTAGCTGCAGACAACACTGACCATGCTGGTAAGTATGTTATACTTGAGGAATTCTTGCTAGAATGGCAGTGCAGTGTCTTTGCTAATTAAGCATGCATGGTTTTGCATTGTCTGTACTGACCTGATTAAGCATGCAGTCAAAACACTTTATTTTAGAAAACAGAGATCTATTGATCAGATAAATGGGAAGGTGGTTGGGAATGGGTTTGGGAGGGTGGCTTAATGGCTAAGGTGTTTGCCTTACAAATACAAGGTGCAGGCTTTGAGTTTCACAAGGGATTATTGACTAGGCTTAAAATGGCTCATAAGGGCAGTTAGCTTAGTACTAAACTACGAACCTATGGTAACTAAGAAGGAGCCAAGAGGAACAGCAGTGGGGCAGCCCAAATGTACTGCACTTATCTGTATGGAAAACAACCACAGAATCTGCTGTAGTCTGTGACATAAAAGTGAGACTAGATGCTACCAATCTCCCTTTTTTTGTAAGTGATGAAATTATCCTGGCCACTAGACCAACAGGTTAAATTTAGGAGCAGAAATGTAAATAATAAACAATAAAATGAGGGGAAAAAGTGAGTATTGAAATAAAATTAAGAACTGCACAAAACAGACATCCTAGGAGCTTCTCCCTCTGCACACCATTGACAAAAATGGATGTTCACGTGGGAAATAAGAAAATGCATGAAACAGCTGAGTCTACACCACTAAAGCTCTTCCACCACTTCTAATCACTAATATCTGGCTCTGCAGGAGAATATAGGAGAGAATCTTGAGCAGTAGCTGCAAAGGTTTGATCTTTTTTGTGTTGTATCTGGCATATCAGAAAAAAGGGCAAATGAGTACAGATAGCCGTAATTCTTTACATAGATGGCACAGTAAAGGTACTTAATACATTTAATCTTACAAGGTCAAAACAATAATTTGGCAGTCATAAATGACAGTTTCAAGCGGTATTTTGACTCTACAAAAAAAAAAAAAACAGCAGTATTCAGAAGAAGCAACGAATGCTTAGGTAAGTGCTGTTAAGGCACATGGCAAAAAGATACGATTTTTTTCTGCCATGCATGATTTGTTAAAGTGTATTGTCATACTTTCCTTAGCAAATGTAAATAACTCATCCATTGTAATGGGAATGATCTCCTTACCATATAAAGTATCAAATTTTACAATATTTGAGGCAAGTAGTGTGCTGTTTTCACAATTACTTTCATTCGTAAGCACTGTTCCTTAATACATTTTCGTAAAACTGAAAATGCCTGGCATGGCATCATGAAAGAGTGGACTCACAATCCCTCACTACCTGTATTAGTGTATAAACTACCATTTTTCTATCCAAGATGCAGCAATAAGGGAGCCTTATTTCCTAGTAATACTATTTGTCAGTTATTTCTCACAAGTGGAAGATCCATCCTTGAAAATGTAACATATTTGACATTCTATTAGTGAAACCATAAGTAACTGTTCCTATAAAGAAGTGTGGTGCTTTTGATCGCCCAGAATGCACTGCATGTGTATGTAAATTGTCACTTCCTGAGTCAACAGTAAAACTAAAACATCAAAACAGTCATCATTTTTGTTTTGTTTTCAAACCACTTGCTGCTTTAACATCAGGATTATATCCAGAAATGAAATTGCCTATAAAACACAGATTTAGGACAAGTGTAGCAATATACTTTAATCAGAGTTAGAACTGCTTATGTTGTTGTTGTATCTTTCGGCTTTTCCCGTTTAGGGGTCGCCAAAGCGGAACTCCGGTCCGCTAATGATTGGCAGTAGATTTTTACATACCGACTTGCCAGGCCTAACGCACAACCTTCAACGAAGGTACGCCCATTCACGCATGTCTCCACACAGAAGACGCTTTAGCTAAGAATCGAACAGGACAACGTCTTACTGTGAGGCGACAACGCTACTGCAGCACCACTGCTTATAATATAAAATAAAAATCCAAGATGCAAACATTTGACTAAAATATATCTAACATTAAATTAAGCTGTGGGTGTATGTATTTCAAATGAGAGATTGGAGAACAAATGGATGTCTGTTGAATTAAAACGGAGCAGACAGAGAGTTAAAATGAACCATTCAAGCTTGTTTTGGTGTGGTAGCGCTTAACTGTTTGCATATTTAAAGATAGAAATCTAGCTTCTGAGTATCTCTCCATCAGAAAAGTAAGAGATGATTATATTTAGTTGACTATCTTTAGGAGTGTCAGTGGCTCAATAGGTAGAACACCTTGCCTTTGGTATAGAAGGCTTTGAGTTCTGTTCCCACACTAGGTAGATTAGATTGATTACTGGCACTACAGTGGGAGATACAGGGGAGTGTTGCACTCCTGAATGTCTCGTCTTTTGGATAAAACATTAAATCCAGGCTCCATCTGCTTGGGTTGGTGGTAGTTAGGTTGCTATAAATATTCCCACAGCATCTAACAAAACAAGTAGGAGACGTTCCCAATGCCCTGGCCAAATTTTCCCTATTAGTATAAATAATAACTCAGGTGTCCCCTAAAAAGAAGCTACCAGCCTAGTGGGATTAATCCAGTCAAAAAAGAAAAACATAAAGAAATTTGATGTTTCTTTAAATACATCAGCTTTGTTAAAAATAGCTAATAGGCTTCAGGATGAAAGACAGGTTCAATGAGAGTATGACTTGTGTTTTTACTGGTCTGGGTGCCTAGTTTGTATTTTCCTCCAATCGTCCCTCCCTTTTGCTGTTGTGATTTTTAAACTGCCAGAGTAATTGTTTTTGCCCTTTATTGTAATCAGACTACCAAAGTCCCTCCCTCCCCTTTCATTGCTGTTGTCAGCTGTATAAGCTATTTAAGTACTTCTTCCTTCCCCCTGTTTTCCACAGATCCATAACACAAATTGCGCACCTAGCCAACTAGTACTGCTCTTGAATAACCTTCCTTACTATAAACTGTCTTTGGAAACTCCTCCTAGTCTCATCTCATCTGCTCGACTGCTGAGAGCTAGTGGATCAAATTGGAAGATTCCTCCCACTAGACTGCTGATGTTCAAGTTATCATTCTCAGAAGGGACAGAGTACAAAGGATTAGTTCAGCTAGCAGATCTAGGAGACTCTCTCTATGATGCCATCCCTGTGACAGGAATAAAGACACTGTCCACCCTGTGGGAAGAATAAAGACACCTTATTGAAGTTTTAAGTAGTTATTTAGTTATGTAGGTACATGGATGAGTGTTCTTGTTCCAATATATATTGCATTCACTGAGTCCATCAGTTTAAAGGCAGTTACAGACAGTGGTGGGAGGGTCCAGGGGAGCTGATTGGAGGAAGATCTGTGAGATGGAAAAACAAAGAGCTAATCCCAAAGCTTGGATGTTAGCCCCTTATTTGAATATTTCTGAAAGACCTTTGAGGGTTTGCCAGCGCAGCAGCTTGCTGAACCTCATTCTTAGTTAAATGGTTTTTGTTTTTAACAAACAAAAAAAATGACAATACACCACAATCTGCAGCTTTAGAACTAAATTAAGAAAACACTTTTGCCTAAAGTTCTTCAGGCCCATTAAATAAGGTGGTTTACAGTTTGATCATTGTAATGTCTGTTTTTATGACACTATCAACAGACTTTATTAGCTTACTTTGTATCACATGTAATATGAGAGACTGTGTTCCCTATGTGGGGCTCATATTTATTGAAGCAGGTTATAAAAGCTTTATTACAGAACTTTTCCAGTCTGACTTGTCCTTATCTTTGTTTGTATCACACACAGTATGAGAGGCTGTGCCATCTTTTATGGGGCTCATATTTCCTGAAATACATTATGAATGATTAATCTCTTATTTGGCAAAAAGGATTACATTGCCTGCTTATAAGAGGCCAATGTATGTGATTCATGTGACCAGTTCCCAATTCTTCTTCCTGATTCCTGAAATACATTACGAACAACTAATCTTCTCTTGTTTGCCAAAAAGGATTACAGTGTCTGCTTATAAGGGGAACATGTACATAATTAATTAATTAAAAACAAACATACCTCATGGTTGGTCAAAGAGGATAACACTCTTGAGCTTTTCCATTTCCAAATTACAATAAGTAGAGGCCCATGTACCCTTGCAGGCTATAGATCACCCTCTGTGACCCACAAAATCCAGATGTACTGGAGGCACTTACCATTGCACCCAATACCATATTTATGGTGGACTTTACTCCTCTATAAACTGAAAACCCTACACAACCCCAAACTTGCAGGCCAAGAAATTCACAGACTTTGTAAACATGAATGCCACGGACTATTTAGTCCATTTGCCCACTAAGTGTGCAAACATACTGGATCTGGTACTTAAAAGTATCATAGAATGCTGTTACCCCCCCCCCCCCCAGTGTAGTGTCCTCTGTAGTAAGGTCAGACCATAAATCTGTCTCCTTCAAAATAAAACTCAGTGCTGTGCCCCCAGCAAGCCCTGTAACAGTTAGGAGCTACTGTAAGGCAAACTACCTATTATTAAGCGATTACGTGTCATAAGTTCATGCCCCTCCAAACCCAGACAGCACAGCTGCCTATGCAAAACTGTACACAGAAACTCTGTAGATCACGCTAATAGATGCATACAGACAGATGTGTTTACTATAAACAAGCTAAGAACAAGCTCAAAAAAACAAACCAGCTGGTAAAATCCATACCTAAACAGAATGTACAGCAAATATTTGAAACGTCAATGCCCAGTAGGATTAAAAAAAAATTGTCAGGCTAAACAAATAACTAAGAAGGCTAATTAAGTCTACCAAAGTCAAATTTGAGCTAAAAATAGCCTCCCACCCCAAGGTTTTCTTTAGCTATGTCTGAAACCTCAAAAGCAATACATGACAGTGTGCAGAACCTAGCCACTTACATGGAAGTCATAACAAATTTGCTGGCTGATAAATTTGGCTCCAGTTTTAACCCCTGTGCTCCCCTCCCACTGTCATCCAAGGAATACCATCAAGTATACCCACCAACTATTACCAGGGATAAGGTCCTAAAAGTGCTGTCTAAAGCCAAGCACACCACATTGATGGGCCTCTGTAATGTCCCAGGATGCCTTCTAAGTAGCTAGAAGCATGACCTAGCTGGACCTCTGGAGTCACTATTTAACCATAGCCTCCAAACAGACTTTGAGCCATGTGAATGGAGGACTAGAACTGTCATCCTCCTGCACAAGGATGGTCCATCAACAGACCCATAAGTCTGACTAGTCTCGTATGCAAAGACAAAGAAAGAGTAAAGTACCGGAAGAATGCAAAGTCCCTGTAATCACGGATGAAAAAGTAAAGACCGCACTCTCCAAAGTCAAGAACACAGCATCCATGGGACCAGACAACATCCCAGGCTGCGTACTGCATGAACTACAGAACTAACCGGCACCCCACCTAAGTACCATGTTCAATCATAGCCTCACCACAGGCTATGTACCTAATGAATGGCACACAGCGACAGTTATCCCACTCCACAAAGGGGGTGCCACCACAGACACTGGAAGCTACCACCCCATTAGCCTGATGAGCCTGGTCTGCAATGCCATGGAATGTATGACCTTGGAGCTTATAAACAAAGACATAGGTAACCTCCAAACCCTGGACCCCACTCTGTTTGGGTTTGTAAAAAGTAAATCATGTCTACTAAACCTGATTGACTTCTTTGAAGCAATCACCAGAGCCGTAGACGAGGGCAAGGTAGTGCATACAACCTATCTTGACCTCGCCAAGGCTTCTGATACCATCCCCCATTCTGGAATTATAGATAAACTCTCTAAACTGGGCATAAATCCCTATGTCATAAGATGGGTAGCCAACTGGCTCACTGACAGATCCCACACAGTAAAAGTAGCCGACTCCAAGTCTGACTTCAGACAAGTGACGAGTGGAGTACCACAGGGTTTGGTCCTGGGTCCTCGCCTGTTCAGCATCTACTTCTCTAAAGTGCAGGCCAACACAGAAGGTCTTTGGCTAACAAAGTTTGCAGATGACTGCAAACTGGGAGCCATAATAGAATCACCTAATGATGTAGACATTTTACAAAAGGGCCTCACAGAGACAGATGCTTGGTGTCAAAGTCATGGCCTCAAGCTCAATGCCAAGAAGTCCATTGTCATCCCTTTTGGGAAAAATTCGGTACCCATGAACTACCACATAGGTGGTAGCTCACTAAACACTGAAAGTGTGATGAGACCTCGGGACATAGGTGGACAGTAGTCTCTCCTTTGATAACCACATTGCGACAGTAGTCAGGAAATCCTTCTATGTGGCACACCTCATCACAAAAGGATTCTCCTCTAGAAAAAAGGAGGTCATTGTTCCTCTTTACTCATCCTTCATCAGACTCATTGTAGAGTACAATGCCCCTTTTGGCATGTATCTCACAAGACACCTGCAACAATTGGAAAGGCCACAGAAATACCTCACTAAGAGGATTACCAGCCTCAAACAGATGCCGTACGCAGACCGTCTCAAAAAACTCCAGCTCTACTCCGTTACATATCACCTACTCAGAGGTGATCTCTCCCTAACATACAAAGCTATGTCAAACCCAGAGCTGTTGGACATTGCTACACTTAAAGAAATCCCAATCTCTCCGTACCACACGCTTCAGGGACCTAAACCTTGTCACCACAATAAACAGAACATGCTGGAGGGATAGATTCCTGTCCCAGAGATTTCCCATACTCTGGAACAAACTATTCATTCATGTCAAGCAAAGCTCCACATTGGCCCTCTTTAAGAAAAATCTTGACGACTGGATGGGAAATAGACAACTTACCCCGGGGATCACTTCTGCGACACTGCTCAACAGGGGTACAGGAAAATAATTTTCTTGGGTGGCGAAAGCCAGGGAACCTTTTTGGCTATGCTTATATAGGCCCCAGGGCTGATAGGTTCATAGGTAGGTACTAGGGTATGAACCTATGAATCATGGATATGATTAGCAATGACCTAGGAAACTTCAGACACTGTATTCAACCAAGTTTGGCTTCATCAAGTGTAAATCTTGCCTACTCAGCCTGGTGAACTTCTTTAAAAAAGTCACCAAAGCAATTGATGAAGGCAAAACTGTGCATACTGTATATTTTGACCAGACTAAGGCAGTTGATATGATACCCCATTCAGGCATTATAAACAAATTCACAGAACTGGGCATTAACCCCTATGTTATGCACTAGATAGCCAGCAGGCTGTTAGATAGGGTCTAGGAAGTTAGGATAGGGGAAACCATCTCCACAAAGAGGCCAATCACTATTGGAGTCCCTCAGGGCTCTGTGCTGATTCAGCTCCTTTTTGGAATTTCCTTCTCAGAAGTCATAGCCAATGCCAAAGGACTCTAGCTGACCAAGTTTGCAGATGACTGCAGACTTGGAACAGTCATACAGTACCATCAAGACACTAAGCCATGGCTCAAAACTCCATGCCAAGAAATGCATAATAATATCCTTTGGAAGTCTCACTGATAACATACCCATAAGTGTGGCCGAGTAGTCAGGCATTTGGGAATGTATGTGGATAGTAACCTGGCTTGTGACCACCATGTGTCTAAGGTAGTAATGAAAACATTGTATATTGTGCAACTTATAAGCAAGAGCATAGAATCTAGGTCCAAGAAGGACATCATTCATCTGTATTCAGCCCTCATCAGACCCATCATTCAGTACTATGCCCCCTTCATTATGCACTTAACCAGACACATGCAGCAAGTGGAGCATCCACAGTAGGTCCTCACAAAAAGAATACAGAGCAAATTGCTTCAAAGCCATATCTCTATACTGTCTCCCACAGACTGTTGAGAAGCAATCTGTGCCTGGCATACAAGATATCCTTGGGTCCCATTCTGATGGACTTTTGCATACCTACAAAACCAAAACCATAATTAACTACTCGATCTAAGGAGTTGGACTTTGCTTTAGATATAAATATGACATGTTTGAGGAATAGATATGTGTCTTGGAAAATTCCTCCAGAACTGGCTTCCCATCATTGTGAAGCAGAGTTTTTCCCTAACCCTATTCAAGCATAACATGGACCAGTGGACGGGAAATCAAAAATTCACCCCAGGGCTAGTACCTATGTCTGTAATAGACAGAGAAAGTCTGTAAATCATACCTCTAATGCTCAAAAATGTGCAGGATACATTTCAGGTGTGTGATTAGGCTTATAAAGGTCCCAGTGGTTGTTATCCTAGTGTAGACCTATGAACTTAGTGTTCTGTTGGTATGTAAAGAAATGTGAAACAGAGTAGAAACTGAGCGAGAGTAAGAAGGTTTCAGAAATCCAGGAAATTATTCCAGTTAAAAATTAGAGAGTTATAGGAGCTTTATTTTGCTTTATCTTTTGAACATTTCTTTTAGTTGTTTCATTCACGTAGGTATACTTTATTATTTAGTTAAATGTTTTAGAATTACTTTACCAGTAATGTGTTAAAAATTGTTATAGATGTCTCGATGTCAGTGAATTTGGCTAAATCTGAAAAAATTGGCCATAAGGTTGATATGGTTGTAGTTTTGCCTAGAAGTTCAGGTGAGGAGCTAAGTGATTATGTGACATAATATGAAAAGTATTGACTCTGTACCGGAAGGGATTATACAAGAGTTAAGACATTTAACTTAACCATTTTTCTAGACTACTTGCAACAAGTGAAATTGGTGTTTGTGAATTCCTTCATTTTTTGTGAATTCCTTCATAAACTGATACCATCTTGCTGCTGAAATAAAAAGCAGGCAAAGTTTATAATAAGGGAGTTGAAATTTGCAGACAAATGGTATATATTGAGGAACATTTGGCTTCAGTGGAAGTCAGTGGAAGGCAAGGCCAGATGGAGAAACTTGAGACTGCATGATGCTTTACAAGGTGAAGAAGACAGAGATTATTTGGACTTTGGTAAAGCTAAGGTGGTGTTCTGGACTTTCAGTTATTGGTTGCCATTATCGTCTTCCATCAATAAGTGTTGCAAACCTAAGACAATTTTGGTGTTTGTTTCATGATGTGGAAAATAATAGATGTGCTGACAATTGGGGCAGACAGGTAAAAGGTATATATTATTAGAATGACCTGTTACATTTGAGACCACATTGCAACAGAGAGGCAGTTTTTCAGGATGACTAAAAGTATAGACACTTGCAGACTAAGTAAAAATTGACTTTTTATGCAGGTCTTAAATTCTTTTACTTTCAGCAGAGATGCAGTTCTGAAGAAAAAGTTGGAAATGGAAAAGTGAAGAGTTAAATGCAGTTATCAGATTTTGATGAAGAAGGCAAAGAATTGTCTTCCAGATCTGCTGAATCTGAGTTCAAGAGGAATGAGGAATGAGGAGAACAAACATCTAGACAGGAGAGAGAGAATATTAATTCATTCTGACAGTTGCATTGGTAAGTTGAAACTGAAAAGCAGATACAAAGATTAAATTCATAAAGCTGCTATTTGGAATTGCAGAAATGTGTGTTTGCTTGTTTTAAGTTTAACAGAAATAATTGGTGGGTTAATTATGTTTACACCTTAACCACAGAATTATTTTGCATGATCCAATGTAAATGTATCTGGTAAGGTCTAGGCCAATGTCTGCATGGAGTTGGTTTGCAACCACTGATTTAGGTAAACCACTGATGTAAATATGTTTTTGTTTCTTCTGCAACTGTGAAGATTTAATGAAGATAAAATAGTGATAGGTGTTTTTATATGAAATTAAATGCTAATCAGTAGTTTGCAAATATACGTGCAAAATATTCAGGGCTGATAAGATGTGAAGATATTATCCAAAAATGCAGCTAAATATACTGTAGGTGTTTTTTGTATTAAAAAACTATGGTGATCAAGGTCATACACCACTTACATGGAAATAGTTAAAATTGTAAGGCTATGAGTGTTTGTTGCAAATTATAATCAGAAAATTCAATGCATGCTTTGTATAATAGGTCAAGTTATTAAAGCCGCTATCAGTAGTGTTAGTGTTGTCAATACTGATAGATTTACATATATCACTATGAAATTCCTTGCTTAATGCAGTGCACTGTCCAAGCTACAAATTATATTATAGTAAGCAAGATATAAATAGTAGAGTAAAGACCCGTGTGTTGGTATGGGTGCTCATTGGGCAGGAAGATATAATGAACTGCATTTTAAGTGGAAAAGTTCAAAATTATAAACTTGAGGATGTTTATTGTAAAATATAACCATAAATGTCAGTGTGCTATTGTGTAATGTATACTTGAGATATATTGTTAACATTTTGCAAGAGCAGTATAAAGTATAAGAAAGCCTGTACATGCTTTTTATAATATAAAGAAGGATGTTATTGCAAATATTTAGTAATATTAGATGAGTACATTGAGTGTCAAAAGGACTTGGAGTTTCATAATTCAAGATTTATGTGGAATTGTCTGTGCTTATGTCCATGTCTTTTGAGGAAGGTAAATATTAAAATTAATGGCTAACACCCCTTATGTTGAGATATTTAAGATGTATCCTGTAATTAAATGGTTTAATACATAGGTGTAAATGTCAGTATTAGATTGTGTTGATATGATCGCTAAATTTAATTTATTTTTAATCCAAAGATTAGTTTATCCTGGGAGCTGAAACAGGACTGGAACTGTGGATTTACAGGATATTTAAAAGTAACATGACACTGTGGGTGGGAATGAAAGTGACATGTTGAAGTAGGCATGACTTCTGTCAGCTTAACTCTGACCCTAATTTTAAACACTGGGATTGTCCCTTGAAGGGTGTTTAAAATGAGATGTTTAATGCAGTTGTTAGTATGAAGGAGCTTTTTCTGACATGACTGTTAGTTTCAAACTTAGTATAAGTGTATTTAGTAATAAGATATTGCTGGGGGTCCCTAGCATGATGTATGTTCTAGTATATATGCATACTGAGCACTGAAATAACAATAAGTCTCTTGAAGGTTATAGTAAAGACTAATATAACATTTGTAAACTCTGAACAATGAAATGCTGTTGAGTTATGTAATTCAAATGCAGGATGTGTAATAAGTATTTTATTAGAAAAATACCAATGGGTTAATAGTGGACAGTCTGTATAGAGTACAGTTTTACAGTGCTGAGTACGTTATATAAACTACATATGTAAAGCACATTGTATTTTATACAGGTATAATTAAGTTGTTTACATCAGTTATTTTAAGGGGGGGGTACCAACATCTTGGAAGAAAACTATGGTTGGCTGTAGTATCCAATGGGGATAAAGTCATTTCAGACCCAGCTTCATGTATACCCATTTCAATTTTAAACCATGATTGTAATATGTTTCTGTTCATACTAGCTAAGAGAAGGGCAAATGTGTTGCCAAAACTGATATCTGTAGATCAGTGTGGTTTTGTGGAGAGAAGGCAGATATTTGAGTACATTAATAGAGCAATGATGATCTGGTAGGAAGTAGAGTATAAAAAAAACACTGTGTTAGTAGTGGTGGATTTTGATACAGAGAAAATTAGAATTTTATGAGTAGGGCAATAGTAACATTTGCATAGAATAATAAGGTTAATAAAGACGATTTGCAAAGTGTAGGATGTAAGATTTAAGGTGGGAGGGTTGCTCTCTGATAATCTGTATTTGAATAGAGAAAGTAGGCAGGAATGTTCTCTTCTTCCTTTATTTGTTTTTAGCAAAATCCCCCCTTTATCTGCTTTATATTTAAAGCCATTAGCAAAACAAAAAAAGGAGGGGAGGTCAAAAATTCAAGGATGTAGCTGGTATTGTAATCAAGAAAAGTTAAATTTCTTTGACAATGATATTATTTGATAGATTAGATTCAATCACTGGCATTTTGGAGTTATAGAACATTTATTTTATATTTGAAAAGACTTGAAAGTCTCTCAAAATGAAGATCAAGCAAAGGGTATAGTAGTAAACTATGAATTCATATATTAGCTTATTTAGCAATACCCATACTTACTGGGAGATGAAGTATTAAGATGTCTGGATTAAAAAAAAAGAGTCTGATTAGTATTGCTCAATGTTACTGAATCTAATTGAATTGAACTGTATCAGTTTTTTTGGGTTCAACACAGACTGTTAATCTTTATTTTATTTTTTTTGAGTAATTGATTCAAATTGATTTACTCAACATCAGAGTTACTTGTGAATATAATAGATGTGTTTGTTGTGGGCTCTATACTAGAAGAGTGTTGCAAGAAAATGAATTATTAGCCTGAGAAACTACATTAATAGCAGAAATATTCCCCAGGATTCATAAAGCTTGCACCAGGTGCAGGCGTAGTGTCGGCGTTCTAACACCAAATATGGCCGCCGAGCAATCCAGGTACGAGCTGTTCCCACGTGCACTACCTGCATACACTACGCCCGCACAACTCCCGGGCCCTGTATGCTAATTACCCCATGTGCAGCAGTGTAGCATGCAAATGAAGGTATGTAGTGATCCAGGAAGTGGTGCAGGCATAGTGTAAGCATGCAGAAATGTAAACCGTAGAAAACAGTTTACATTTTTGAAAACATAAAATCGGAGCCATGACAGCTGATCAAACACATGTATTATATTGTTAATATATGCCAATGGCTAAATATATAGCCATTGGCATAAAAAATGTACAAAATCTAAAATTAACATTTAATATATATAGTCGCACTATCGCGACATGGAAGTGCAGAGCAGTGGCACGCAAAGGGGTTCGCAAGGAAAATATAAAAATATAGAATAAAACTGCAATGTAACACATATCATGATTTCCCCATAATAGTCAATGGCAGGCATGCTACACCATACTATGGCGCAAGGGTTGCTAAGGGGCTGTGACAGTGTTATGCTCGGTAGCTAGGAATTAGAAGGCAATGCCATGCAAATGAGAGGAGTAATAGTGAATCACAGATTTCCCAGTGGTGTAATGATGCACCTCACAGCATAGCATTATAACACCAAGGTGTGCCCTTGAGATAAAGATGACATCAAGAGAGGGGTGTGTCACCATTGCTGTAAGCACATTGGAGCATTTCTAAACCGGTTTGCCCCTAGCTAGGCAAAGATGCAGGATAGTGGTGTGTTGAACTGGCCATAGCTTTGCTTATCTGCGAGTACACAAAGTAACTGAGTATGCATGTGAACGGAGATGAAAACGCGAGTAAACCCCGGTAAATGGGTTTGCGTGGCACGCACTGCAGCTGAAACAGGAAGGATATAGGAAAGAAATAAGGAAATGCTGCAGCAGGGAAATTGGAGTACAAATGATTAATTAACACCTAGGAGCCTACAGTGGGCCATTGACAACAGTTAACAAGGCTGCAAGCAGCTACTTGCAGAACAGGAAAGGGGAGAGGCTGTACTGCAAAGAAAACAATAAAATGTCAAAGCAGAACAAAGCCGATTTGCAGTATATCAGCTACAAGACACATTTTGCCATGACTGGGTAGGGAAAGTACAAAACAAGAAAGATGGCAGGTGGATGCATGCCTGATAATGGGAGGGGATCCAGGTTTAAAAGTGAATTAAAGGGCAACAGATTAATCAAGGCAGGCAAGCATAACTCCACAGTAAAGTCCCCACACTTGCAGTACTCATTGTAAAACCCATAATTAAGATACTCTGCAGCTGGAATAGCTCATATACACACAATGACAGCAGCATCCATAGCACAATAGTATAAAGTGTGAAAACACCTCACACAAATTTGTGTATTCCCATACACTCTGCACCAGTGGTGTATACAGATGGGGAACTTTTAGTATGTACATGTTAGGGGCTGCCATAGCTTTGATCCACCAGCATGTGTTGGAGACTGAAGGTGGTGTGGAGGATGATGCACATGACAACCTCAGGCACCAGAGGAGGAGGAGAGTGTTCAGACCCAGGTTAACCTACCAGGGGCTTCATGATCTGGAGATAGTAGAGCGTTACAGGGTGGACAGGGACATCCTACAGCAACTTGTGGAGCTTGTCGGCCACGCTTCAGAGTCAGAACAAACAGAGGGGAACCCATCCCAGTGGATATGAAGGCATGTGTAAGCCTGAGAATATTAGCTACAGGTACCTTTCAAAGACCAACTGGGGATATCATGGGTATCTCACAGGCATCAGCATCCAGGGTACTACACCAGTTCCTGGATGCCATGTTGACACATGCCAATGAGCACATATACTTTCCCCGAATGCAGGAGGAGTTGGCCAGCAATATGCGTCTCTTCCACCATGTGGCAGAATACCCAGAGGTACTGGGTGCAATAGACGGCACGTACATACACATCAAGTTACCACCCGGTGAGCAGGGTAGGCGCTACATAAACCGCAAGGGATACCCCTCCATCAACTGCCAGGTCGTGTGCAATGCCCAGGGCATTATCATGGATGTGTGTGCTGGCAGCCCTGGAAGCTATCACTACTCCCACATCTGGCATGCCTCACAGCTGTATTAGGTATTTGCCAGGGGGGGACATCCCAAATGGCCACCTGGTGGGGGATGCTGGCTATGCACTGGAACCGTGGATGATGACTCCCATCAGAAATGCACACACACCCATGCAGGAATGCCATAATGAGGCACACGCACAAACCAGAATCATCATAGAGCATGTGTTTAGGATGGTGAAATCACAGTTCCATTGCTTGGACATATCTGGTGGAGTCTTGCAGTACTCTCCAGGCACGTGTGCCCACATCTTCATAGTATGTGCCATGCTACACAATATGATCCTGCAGAAACAGCTGCAGCAGGGACAGAATGGTGAAGGCCCTCACAGCCCACCACCATTGCCAAGGGCCCCACAGGCACAGAGGTACTCAAACCACGAACACCCTGAGCCAGCCCCAGTAGGCAGATGGAGACATGCCCAGTATGCCCATGCCTTGGCAAGGAGGGAACGTATAGCACACACACTGACAGTGTAGGCACCTAGGGACTGACACCATTCTCCACCTGCACACACAGTAAAAATGGATGGCACACACACAAGACTACCTGTAAATTGTCATTTATAGGCAGTCTACTGTGTGCATCCAACATAGGCAGCCCTCAGCTATTGCACACACAACTGCCATTGGCACAAGGTAAGTCAACACCTGAACAGTAAATTAAGCTATCAGTATGTGCTGATACTGTATGTATAGGTTCATAGGTAAATACTTGGCCATCTGCCAGAGGACATTCATAAGTCTAGCCAAAATGTGTCAGCTTTTGCCATCCCATTGATTCATTAACTGTCCCTCTGTAGAGCAGAACCAATGGCGGGATCCCTGGGGTGTATCTACTGCTCCCCATCCATTCTTCAAGGTTTCTCTTGAAGAATGTTAGTGAGGGGCTTTGTATAATGTAGTTAGGGATGTTGTTCCAAAATATGGGGAGTGTCTGTGACAGGAATCCGTCCCTCCAGTATCTTCCAGTTATTGTTGTGGCAAGGTTCAGCTCACTACAGTGTGTGTGGCTCACTGTGACATGGATTCCCATAGGTGGAGCATATCCATTAAGCCTGAGTTTGACATGGCTCTGCTGGCCAGCAGAGATCATATCTGGGTAAACAAGATGCCACTGAGTAAAGCAGGAGTTTATTCAGTCTGGCTGCATAGGGCATATGTTTGAGGCCAGTAATCCCCTTGGTGAGGTACATTCATGGACCTTCCAGCTGTTGGAAGTGTCTTCTGAGGTACATCCCAAATGGGTTATTATACCCTATGATGGGACTGATGAGTGATGAGTAAAGGGGCACTATAACCCCAGTATGTCTAGATGGGAACCCTTTAGTAATCATATGACCTACATAGAAGGATGTCCTAACTACTTTGGAAATATGATTGCCAAAGGAGAGATCACTATCTACCTTAGTCCCCAGATATCCCATTACCTCATCCATATTAAAGTGGCTGCCACTTATGTGTTAATATGTGGGTGCTTAATATTCCACAATGGAATTACCATGCAGTTAGTGGCACTTAGCTGGAGGCCATGACTTTGACACCCTGTGTCGGTCTCTGTGAGGCCCCTTGAGGGATGTCTGTGTCAGCTGGACTATCAGTCATGGCTTCCAGTTCACAGTCATTGCCAAACATGGTCTGCCGTAGTCCACCTGTGTTTGCCTGTACCTCTGAGAAGTATATGCCAAACAGTAGGGCTCCCAGGACTGAGTCCTGTGGGACACCAGTCATGACTGGTCAAGAGATGGACCTGGAGACCGTTAGTCGTACCATGTGGGTTCTGTGTGTAAGCCTGTTGGCAACCCAGCCTGTGATGTATGGGTGTATGTACAGGCTGGTGTGTTTATCAATAATACCTGAGTGGGGCATGGTGTCAAAAGCCTTGGCGAGGTCCAGGTAGTATGTGTGAACCACCTCAGCCCTCATCTCATGTCTTGGTGACTGTATGTAAGACGTCAAACAGGTTCAGTAGGCATGAACTGCACTCAACCAAGCTGACCTGGGTTGGGTCACGTGTTTGGAGGTTACCAATGTCTTTGTTAATGAGTGCCATGAGGATGCGTTCCATACCATTGCAGATCAGGCTAGTCAGGCTTATGGGGTGGTAGTTACCATGGTCAGTTGTGATTCCACCTTGATGGAGTGGACTAACCCTTGCCACGTGCCATTGTATAGGCATGTAGCCTGTGGAGAAGCTGAGGTTGAAAAGCATAATTAGGTGGGGGGTCAGGTTGTCTTGTACTGTTTGCAAGATGCAGTCTGGGACAACATCTGCCTCCACTGACACTGTGTTCTGCTGTTAGAGAGAGCCATTTCCACCTGTGTGTCTCTGATGTGTGGGATACTGTACCTTTCGGGTAGTGTTGTGGGCTCTTTATGGGGTGAAGTATGCACTGAATGTATCTGCAAGGATTTTGGTGATATTAGTAGGGTCAGCATATTTTGTGCTATATTTCACTGGCACAGTGCAAATCTGTGTGTCACACTTAGATCCTTGACATAGCCAAAGAAGGCTTTGTGGTTATCTTTCGAATCCTTGCGTATTTTCCTGCTGATGTTAGCCTCGGATGATTTCATGAGGGACCTACGTATCATACTAATAGTGGTCACGGATGTCTGCCCTTTGTGAGATTTGCTGTTTTTCTGGAAAACTGTCCTACTTCGGTAGTATAGCCTGTTTATTGCAGGGGTCCACCAGACTGGTGTCCTTGTCTAGGAGGAGTGAGTCTTGGTCTACCAGTGATGGCATGATCCATACATCCATGTAGGTGCTTATAGATTGCATTTGTAAATCTGTCTGTATTTTGAGCAGTGTTTCCCCTTAGCGTGGGGGCTGCGAAACCCCCCACCCCTGTCTCTAGTAGTGTAAATTTAGCTGTAGGAAAGGTATACACTGTGGTTTCCATGGGTGGGGGAGATGTTTGGGTGTGGAAACAGTGAATAGTTCATGGTCAGATCTAACCAGTGACCAGTTAACCTCTGCTGTGGTGCACCTGTTGCCCATGTTGGTGATGACCACTTCTAGTATGTTTCCACCCCTCGTTAGGGAGGTTATCACCTGATACAGGGCATATGAGGTGATAAATTCCAGGAAGCGCTGGGCCTGGAAGTGAGTACTTGAGTAAGTTTCCCAGTTAATGGTAGGGTAGTTGACATCGACCAATGCCAGGGTGTGCGTTAGGACTGTCATGTTCTCCAATGTCTCCAGGTAGGTGGAGTGGTGGTCCTGGGTCATGGAGGGTGATCTATAGCAGGCCACAGTTTACATTGCATTTGTGGCTGATGTTAGCTGCACATGGATGATCTCAGAGATATCATGCTGCCCCACTAACCTGGAGGTGTAGGTATCCTTGATGAATAAGGATACACCCCCTCCATGTCTGTGTCAGTCCATGTTCTGTTACTGAAATGTGTGATGTGGGTTGTAGTCCGGTAGTGCTGGTGTTCTCTCAGGAGCCTTAATACAGGTCTCAGTTACTGCACAGATGTTGACGTTGTCCATTCTGAGGAGTGCTGTGAGTGCATGCATGTTGTGATCATAACCCCTGGTGTTGAGTAGCATAACCCTCATTGATTCTGCTATTGTGCTGTTTACGGAGCTGGTATTCACCTTTGAGACTCTCCTAAAAAAAGGCACCATGGGGGCGCCAATAGCCTTGGCAGTATTCCAAAGCCTAAGGCTGACACATAAGCCGGTATGGTATTGTTGCATGCATGTTTCCCATCTGTGCTTGTTTCTCATCTCTCCTGTAGGTAACCTACTGGTAAGCAATAGAAAGCCTGAAACTTATACAAGTCTTCTAGCTTCCAAGATAGGCTTTTGGAGTGACTAAGTATCCGTGTTCTGTATGTTCTTGCTGTACTTAACTGTTTCCTGACGACATGGTGATTTCTCACTATATATTGTGATCTGAAAGTCTGTTTATTCACATATTATGGCTGTGATGGCCTTCACGTTAGAGGTTCATAGATAGCCTACTACGTATCTGCCCAAGGGCAATTAGAAGCATAGTTACAGTGTGTTGGCTTTCTCCGCACCATTGATGAAGTAACTGAGCCTCTGTCAAGCATAGCCAATGAAGCAATTCCAGGCAGAGTTGCTGGAAGCTGTTGAAGACTGGGGTGGTGGAGGGTGATAGGGGCACTTAGTGATCTAAAGAGGGCATGTTAATGTGACAATTCAACACCATCCAATTTCCCCAACAGGTCTTGCAGCTATCAAACTGGATGGGCTCCCCCACACCCTGACTGTATGGTTCTGGGACACATGATCCCGGGGTGTATATTCTGTTGCCCATTCACGCAACAAGGTTTCCCTTAAAGTCTGTCAGTGAAGGGCTATGCCTAATGCAGTTAGGAATGCAATTTATTGTCTCACATTACATTTATGTTGTTATTTCAAGATTAAGTGAAGATCAGTGGGTTTGGGGGCCTCCACCCTTTGCTTAGCCTAGCTTACACATAGAAATAATCTAAATAGGAAATAGGCAGAAGCAACGTTAATGTCAATAGTGTAATGGTTACAGAATCTGCATAGTATCTGTGCATTTGAGGTCCCAATCCCAATAAAGTCAGGGATGTTTATCATGTTAAAAAGTATACCTTAAAAACAGCTTGCATATATAGGTAGTAATCGTCTGTATAATAAACATTATAAACACCCATATAAACCCATGTGTGCTGGAGTGTAAAGTCAACAGAGAATGTAATGTCATGTAAATACATAGTGAGATGTTACTTCACTAAAATGTATATATCCCGAGTAGTTAGCAGATGTGGCCTTGTTTGTGCGCACAGGTTGTATGTTACATAAATTTGTTTAACTGTGTTTAACTGCTGCTATAATGTCATGCAAACACTTTTAAACATGCTTACAACTACTTAAATGAGCCTTATTCTGGAGTAAAAAACATTTTTAAAGCATCGCAGGTGTTGAACCCCGGTCCATGCACGATATAGTCATGGGACTTAACACTAAGACATATGAGGTATATACATGTTTCACAGTCTTTAAACTACACCTTATACCATATGCATTCCACTGTAATGACCACAAATGGGACAGTGACTTTGTGTACATATGTACAGTACATTGTAATGTACTGTAGTTTGTGAACCAACACATACAAGTCTACATATGTATTACTGTTACAAATTAATGCGAAATATGTATATATATATATATATATATATATATATATATATATATATATATTAATATATATATATATATATATATATATATATATATATATATATATATATATATATATACACATGCAGCTCTGGCATTATAACTATTAATATTAACCTAATTCACCATAGAAGGGATGGTTGTTGTGTATGTGAAGATTGGGGTGGGGGAGGAATGATGGTTAATGAAATCATGCATCAAGGAGAGCCTGGGTCGGATGTTCAATTAGTGAACTGGAGGGGTATACATGGAGTATGGGGACAATATAAAAAGGACACAAAACAAGAACCTTTCTCATTCATAATGCACCCTGTCATGTCACATTGCAACACCTAATTTCACAAACATATGAACATTAACATGTATCAGACATATGTACACCAACTGACTGTCACATTTGTTTTCAGTAGTGAGGAATGCCTGTAGTAAAATGTGTATTCTAAACACCATAACATTTGTACATATCTCAGATGCCTTAGTGGTAAAGTCAGTGACTGTGGTGTTCATGGTCCCGGGTACAAGACTTGCAAGGGCTGTTAAGTTATTTTGAGGGCCACAATAAGGGCTGTTGGATGCAGGTGGATTAAAGCACATTTAAGCAGTTGTAAGCGGTTTCCACGGGTTTGCACAATGGTAAGTGGCGCTTAAACACAGTTAAACAGAGAAGCGCTTCACAGGTTTAACTTTTGCTTAACGTAGCGCAGACCACGGACAAACCTGCTTATAACTGCTTAAATGTGTGTTATTCACACTTTCCCTACCAGTGCCTACTTTGAGAGGTAAAATAATAACACCTTCCAGGATTAGAACCCGTAACCATGTACTCCATCCTCAGAGTAACCTACCACTAAGCTATCTGAGATGTACCTATGCCAGTTGTGTATGCAGACAGGTTAAAACACAAAAGGGAGGAATGTATTGAAATAGGACAACCATCCATGTACCCAATGAAAGGTGTATACTCTATGTATGTATATATATATATATATATATATATATATATATATATATATATATATATAGATATATATATATATAGATATATAGAAATATATATATGTATCTAGAGAGAGAGAGA
The DNA here is from genome assembly GCF_019279795.1 of Protopterus annectens. NCBI lineage: Eukaryota > Metazoa > Chordata > Ceratodontiformes > Protopteridae > Protopterus > Protopterus annectens. The sequence goes on along the minus strand of NC_056729.1, from coordinate 741,393,746 downwards.
GATATAGAGACATGTCGATATATACAGATCTACATATATATGTAGATATATAGATAGGTTAAAAACATCTACATATCTATGGAGGTAGAGATAAATGTATACAATAATATATATTATATATTATATATTATATCTATATACATATACACACACACATATATATATATATATATATATATATATATATATATATATATATGGTTCCCATTCAGAAGCCTGAAACATCATAAGCCTGAAAATCAAAATCCTGAAACCAAAAGCCTGAAAATTCAGAATCCTGAAAACTCAAAATCCTGAAAGCCCAAAATCCTGAAAGACCAAAATCCTGAAACTCAAAATCCTGAAAACACAAAATAGACATACTGATGTCATTGTGGCTTTGCTATTGTTAGCCCTGTGGTGTTAGGTCATGCGTGGGGTCAGGTAAGTATGTTGGTTTTATTTTAGGGTTAGGGGGTTTAAGTGAGTTAGGTTAGCGCAGGTTAGGCATGTATGCAATAGTGACAAATATTGGGGTTAGAAGTGTTTAAGTTAGGTTTAGGGCGGGTCAGGTGAGTGCGATAGTGGCGGTGACGGAAGGTTAGGTTAGTTAGGTCAGGGTCAGTTGGTAGATATTAGTGTCTTTATAGTGACATATTAGCATTATTTGTGTTTTCAGGATTTTGAGTTTGAGTTTTGGATTTTCAGGATTTTTTTGGGCTTTCAGGATTTTGAGTTTTCAGGATTCTGAATTTTCAGGCTTTTGGTTTCAGGATTTTGATTTTCAGGCTTATGATGTTTCAGGCTTCTGAATGGGAACCATATATATATATAAAATATATCTGTATATATATATATATATATATATATATATATTTATATATATATATATATATATATATATATATATATATATATATATACACATACATACATGTGTGTAGACAGCATCTGAAGTGTTCATATCTGAGTATAACATGGACCATAGCAATTACACATTCCACCCCCCAAACAACATGAACATAACATATGAAGAGTATATGCCAATACACTATTACAAATATGTTCTATGGACACAGTCACCAACACAACTGCAATGACTGCAAATATCCATGACAGAAATACACAGAGAGCTTTCATTTAGCAAAACTTTATTACATTTCGATGTATTGCCAAAAGGATTCAATGACTAACAGTACCTGCATGCTATACAGTAAGCATTTAACAGTGCCTTAATGAATCAGCCTGCAATTACCATAGTATTTAGTCCACTAAGAGATAGGTGTTCACATAGGGAAAGAGCACCCACACACATAGAAGTTGTATAAAAGGGGTTCCTACACACCTGCATGTGCTATGTACACCCACCAACATCTACCCCACAATCAAAATAATTACATCACTACATACTGTCATACCATAACCAATTATTCAACTACTGTACAACATCTGCTGAAACCTTAACATATCTGGACATAGACACACTAACATGGCCCTATGTGAAATAGTTGCTGTTATACAGTTGAACAGCTGCTGATGTTACAGAGTTTGTATGAACTAATCCAATTTCAGAGGGTTGAAAGGTTCATACACCAGGAAGTACTGATTATCAGCACAGTATGATACACATTAACACCAAACTAAAGATGTCTGGTAAACACACTGTAAACCCCCTAACATTATATGCATTGCTATGCAGCCTTGAGCTGGTCAAACATCCTGGCCAGACTGAAACATATGCAGACATATTAGGTACAGACAAACCCTGCACAAGTAGCAATGTTCAGAAATATAACAGTGGTACTCACATTTAGACCAAATCCTCTAGGCATTACACACAATATATTACTGTTCGTCTTCATACAGCTGTTGCAATAGATTTCAAACAACACTTCCAGGCTGTATTCCTCACAAGTAAGGCAAAGGGACAACGCCCAAGTGGAGTACTCAATTATACTCCACTGTTGCCATGGTATTGGCTAAGGCAGTAGCAGTGCAGCTGAAGTGCATGTAATTAGCTACTTAGGAACACCAATTGGTTATCGGAATAGCACATTACTGATCTGTAACTATAAAAGGTTGCCTTGTCACATATTCAAACCATCTGTATCTACCAGTAGGACAGTACAAAACATTAAAAGACAAACCGAAAATGAATATTTTACTAGTCAATAACACCTCCAATTACTAAGAAGGTATGTATAACATGTAGTATGTCTGTGCATGTAGTACCTGTTCTGTAAGAATTACAGTGTAATCAATGCATATAGTGGAAATAGCTATCTTGTAGCACTGTATTGTTGAGCAGTATGTGTGTACTGCTGTAGGTCACAAGGCAAACTCCTCATACACCACAAGGGATAATATGGGCCTGGAACTCACCATTTCACTTCCAGCCACTGTCAGTGTCAGGGTTGGTCCAACAAGTATGTGTTATAACAAGGGATAATATATGTTGATATATTGTAACAGTAGACATATGTATGGGTGTATAAGTAAGATGAACATGTCAGAGATGGGCTTACTGTGCAAATATGGTTTGCATTGTGGGATATTGTGCCAATAACTGTGTAATGTACAGTATTTTAGGCAGATCTGTATTCCATTCTACATAGCATTTCTGTTATGCTATGCAAACAGTAGTTATGTCTATTGATAATTACAATACTCAATAACAGGATACATATCACTTGTATTCATCTGACAGTTTAGCAGCATGATAGCAAAGATAATTGGAAGAGCTATGTGACTATCCATGCACATAACACATGTAATATCCACCTCTCTAGTATCATTTGCAAGCAATAACAGCTGTGCATGTGTACATGTTATGCAAATGTGTGACCCTTGTTACAGGGCTGGGCCAAATGGCTATGTGCACACCTACATAGAGTGGATATTGAGAGTAGAGACACACTGGTTGAACTACCAGGTTTGTGTAGTCTAACCTCTCATTGCCAACCTAACAGCCGCTTGCACATACTGTATGTAAGGTAGTGCACAGTACTGGTAATGAAACAGGTTGCATATCATCTTTAACTTCAGTGTAACATCTGCAGTAGGAGTGTAAGATGTAGGAGACTGCTGCCCATGTGTAATAGCCACTTCATAGGTGATGGCTTACACTATCTGATTATATCCTGATCATGTTGATAGTGGCATCAGAGTCTATTGATACATGACTCTGTTTGGGGAGTGGGTGTTTGTGCCCAACAGAGCTCATGGTCCTGGTGGATATGTGAGTATATACCCAGAAAAGGAAACAGACCTGTAGACACTTGCATCATCTGTAATCAACTATCAGGATGTGATGTGCTCCTCAGAGGAGGATTGTTGCTAAAGGTAGCTACAATGTTTCCGTAATAACCAGTGTTGTCACGTCCATAACACAAATATTTACATGTGAGCATCACTGTCTAAAACATCTTCATAAGCAATAAGTAAACTAAATACAGTACTTGGTACTTGTAGTACTGAATGCTCATACAGGCATGTCCACTAGTCAGCTACTGGTATTTACTAATGTCAGCTTTGTGTATGTGGCCATCCTGGGGGAGTGTAATCTCTATGCCATGTACACTGCTAACCCACCTAACACCATACCCCACACATTGTCTGGGATGCAGCTACAGGGGTACGCTGGAAGGCAGTCCAGTCTACAGCCATGGCTGGACTGGACAGTCATGAGGTGTAGGTCAACACATGCATCTCATCATAACAACCAACACAAACTTTTACCAGAACACAGTAAGGACACCCAGACACACTATCAGAAATCACACACATTCACAGATGCTTCTAAGTATCTGGCCAAACAAGTGACCTTCCAAGCTGGAAGAGACAGACAACAAAATACACAAACTGTATGACATAGTTTGCATAATTGTGCCACACCTCAGAAAACATGGCCGGAAACATGCCCAACAGTACTCATTTGTGAATGCAAACTCTAGCACTATGTTACACACCAACCTATACGAGGGCATGCATACTGTCAGCTGCCTGTCTGCCATGATTAGCCACATACCCATACACTCAGACCACCTTTTGAACTATACACATGGATATGGCATATTCCATATTGTTGTGCAGAACCTGTGATGCAGTAGCCTGGACTGCGTGGAAACACATGTAGGAATTGTCAGGTCTTGTAGCCCATGCAGGTATGTCCCAAGGACTGGGTAGCATTCTGCCATTGGCCAGAATGATACTGCAGTACAGGGACAAAAGGACTGTATTCCACAATTGTCTAATGTAGTGGTGCAAGTCAAAGGGTATCCAGTATCTGTCTGCCTGGGATAACATGGTTGACAGACCATGGTGCTTTGCCAGACAGGGCCTGCACCTGTCACCCCTGGAAATCTGGATACTGCCTAGGGCTCATGCTTCCTCTATAGTGCCTTCATCATGCACAGTTCAAGTGAAGGTCCACTGCTGTTACAGGGACAGCCAAGCAATAAACTGCGGGTCTCGCTACTCAATGTACATGTCAGAAACATTATATGGACTCACATATGTCAATCCCTAAAATGGAGAACATATCTGTGCAGTGGCTGAGACATGTTTCAATGCTCTGGAGAGCACACCTGCATGACCATGTTCTAACACATAACTCACCTCTTGCCCATTATCCTTTATTGGAACACACGGGCCACAGGTGAGTCGATATTCCTGAAGGATATGTACACTCCCACGCTAGTTGCACTTGCATAACTTCAGATGCATTATGCTGAACAACTATCTTTGTGCCAAAGTGGAATTCAAATTGCACCTTGCGACAGATCACCACCATGCCGCGGATTTCCCAACTGTCATAATGTGCTGTAATGGGGAAGATTAGGTTTGAGACAGAAAACCATAATAATGGCTACTCTCAACTATTCCATTATGAACTGGGAAGACTCCTCATGTACCAACACCTGCGCTTAATGCATGTTGGATTCCATCAACCCCAATGACCTGGATCACAATTGTCACACAAACAGGGCTAACAGTATGCTACACATAGTCTCCAAAGCCAATGTTATGCTTCCTAAGAGCAAAGTGGTGACTGTCATGGCACCCATGCAAATGGACATTGCATGTGCAAATGCTGAATCCTATACAAATGAACCTTAAGCAGTCACATACGTGCAGTGATTGTGCCATTGAAACAGAACCAAGACTCAACCAAAAACAAACAAGAAGGCAAACTGGTGGTACCATGCTTTAAACTGTACCACAGAAGGTAGTAACTATTGCAAGAGTGAACACACATGAGTGTAGGTGATCCCTGGTCAGCCTCAGTAAGATGCACATACACCATATAAAATCACACAAAGCTACTGTGAAACTAATCAACCGCATATTATGAGGCCAACCATAGAGCATTCTATAGCTTTGTCACTAATCATAATGGCAATGACAAGACCTGCCGTGCTGCACAGTACTATGGCATGGGAAGTACTGCACCTACAGAAATAGCACCTATTCATCCAGATAGGGTCTTGGAGAACCTAAACCCACTCCCACCCCCCCCCCAACAGGTACACATAGTTATATATCCATGTACACTACAGAGCCCCTGTAATAACAACTATGCAGGTACAAGTTGCACTCTCTAAAGCCATACATACAGCTTTCATGGGACCTGTCAACATCCCAGGGTGTATCCTACACAAATATAAGAACATTCAGCTCTCCACATACATATCATGTTCAATCATAGCTCCATGTCAGGCTGTGTGCACACTGAATGGTGCACAGCGACAGTTATCACACCCCACAAAGGGAGAGACACCATTGATAATGGGAAATAGTGCACTACTACCCTGCTGAGTCTGGTCTGTAAGGCCATGAACTGTGATCAATGTATTTGATGTACTCAGTACAGATGTAGATGACAGTAAGGTTGATTCACACAGCATATCATGACCTTACCAGGTCTTAGGACACCATCACCCATACAGTGTTCCAGCTACACTCAGTAAACTAGGTGTATATTCCTATGTCACAGGAGTGGTTGGCAACTGGACTGCTGGCAGAACCAACACTACAGAAGGTGTCTGACTAATACATGCACATCAAACTAGTGCTAGCCACAGTAATACAGGGTTCATTCCTGGTACTCCCCCTCTTTGTTATCTATACCACACAGACTAACACAAAAGGCGTCTGCCTATTGATGTTTGCAAATGACTATGAACTAGGAGCAATAGTTGACTCAATGTGTGCTGCGTTCAACATACAGAAGGGCCTTTGTGTGTCAGATGTGTGGTGTGTGATATATGGCCACAATCTGACAGCTCTATTGCATTGTCATCCCCTATGTTAAAAACTCTATACCCATGAACTACCACCTAGGCAGCAGTCAACTATATGGCAACTGTGTGTGGATGGGATGCAGCTGGACAGTAGTCTTTTCTTTGATAGTTACTTCACCACACCAGTCAGCTAGTTGTATGTGGCACCCCTAATCATGACAGGGTGCCATCCATTAATATAGAGATAACCATTCAGCCATACTCAACAGTCATGTGACCCATAATAGATCACATATTTCCTTTAAGGGTTATTGCCCATGTGTAGATGGCCTATACTGCCCTTCCCAATCCCTAGCTCCACTATGTAGCATGAAGCCTACCCTGAATAAAGCCATGTCCAACCCAGAGATGTTGGACATGCTACACTTAAGACATCCTGATTCCAAATAAACACATACTTCATAGACATCCACCTTTCTAGTACAGGGATCACAACATGCCTGACAGATCTCTGCCCCATACACTTTACATACTCTTACCATACTATGCATCCCAGTCCAGCGAAGCTGCACATTGCCCCTCTCTGTGACATGGTGTGGTGACCGCATGCCAAATATATCAGTAACCTTGTGGATCAGTTCTGTGGCGCTGCTTGAACTGGCCACTGAAACTTACCTGTGTGTTGCCTACAGCTAGGTAACCTTTCTTCCTAGGCTCATAAATGGCCCAGGGCATATAGCCTACTACTTCACTATGACCATACATGCTATAGTTGATATCCAACCCTACAAATACCATCAGGTTAGCTATTGTCCCATGTGTTTCACATGTGCAACACAGGCAATACATGGCAGGATGCTACACAGCTGTACAGTGCCATGTAGATGTATATGGCAAAACACATACATGTAAAACATTCTGTGAGCAAGTCTGCAGGGTCACAGGTCATGTCCCAAAGGCTGTGTATGACTATATATGTGACATATACACAGCATTAAGGTCTATTGCATTAATGTGAACACATCCAGGCATGTGCTGATAGGTAAAGACACCAGTACAGGCAAACAGACATGCCCATGTCAAGACAACATCCACATGGAGTAAGAGCAATGTCATCACATGACTCACACATATATGGTGATAACATGACATCACCAGTAAGTGTCAAATGTGTGTGGCGTAAACATGTCAGTGCTGTTAGTGTCATGTAGATTTGCAAAGACTTATTTGTAAACTTAATAAATGTGATACACATGTATGTTCAGCTGTACTTCTATACGTCTCTGTGAGTTACTGTGACCTGTCTCCATCATTATGTCCTCCAGGTATGCCACTTGGCAGGCTGCCAGCTTGCACCCACTTGGAGGATGAGGTCCTCATCCCATACCTCCTCAACAACCATTCAACACTCTTCAGCCATGTGCCACAGGATGCACAGCAGCGGGATGCCCTGTGGAAGGAACTCTGCAGGAGGATAAATGATGTTGGCGGTCACAATCGCACCTATCAGCAGGTGCGCCGACACTGCACTGACCTCATAAGATGGGCAAAACAGCGTGCTAATGCATTCGCCAGGGAACAATGTGCAACAGGTGGGGGGCCACTCACCCAGCCCCCACTCACATGTACCAAGGCGCTACTGGCCAATCTGGGGACACCTGCAGACCTCCATCCACAAGCTTTAGCTGGTATTGTGGAGGTGGGTGTCTCTCAACCACCGAGCCTGGAGTTGCCTGGTAAGTCAGTACTGCACATATAACACAACTGTATTTCACAAAGTTACATGTGTTACTGTACAATATGTAATGTAACATCATATGCAAGGCATGTATGCACGCATGCCACATACTATAGTCTACTACTCTATGTATGCACAGATGTCTATACTCCATAGTATAGTGTATTGTACTGGCTTATGTGCTAACATGGACACTGCACACTGTAGCTATCACACAGGTGTGGATAATGATATTACTGCTGTGACACTCCTGTTTAGGTACCTCTGGCATTTTGCAGCTACAGCAGCCTGTGTCAGGTGAGATTGTTATTATTTACCAGGCTTGATAATGCACAGATCATATTAATTGCATGCTATCTGCCATAACACACGCACACATAACGTATGGTGATCCTGTTAATAGACACTGGTCAGACCTGCAGTGTATCACAGTGGTTACCCATGTGAAACAATTGAAGACTATATGAAACACCTACACTAAACCTTCCAATCTGTCATTGCCAGATGTGTGGACAACTGTGAATACAATGGTGTAGGTGTGTTTCACTGTAGGGACAGATACTACATATCAGCATTACACATGTTGGGAATACAAACAGTACTGTACAGAAAGCATATGTGTGCACACACTCTAAATGTGTTGGAGCTGGAGTATGACTGGCCCACATGATACACCCTTATGGATTATACCCTTGCTATGAATGTCACGCAATGGCATGTGCTATCTGACATGTCCATGACATGTGGTGGGCTGATTGCTGCATTTGGTAACAGCAAAGCATCTAATATGTCTTTTAGAAGCTTTCAATTTTTTATTTCATTATCTGCTGACATTAAAAATTCTCTCTGTCTCCACAATTCCCCAGTGTCATGGGCTACTCTGAACCCATGAAGGCTATCATTTTAAATAGTCACAACTCTATCTTTAACTAATTTACAGGCTTTGGTTGACACAATAAATTCAGGAACTTAGGGCGATGCAAGCCCTTCTATTCTTTCTTAACACAATACTGTATTTTCAGCACATATAGCGATGCCTGCAGTAAGGTTTTCATTTCTTTCTTTCCCACATGATTCATCCACAAACAATTCTATTTCTGAATTGTCCATTGGAGTATCACTCAACCTGGGTCTAGGAGAAAGCACATGGTTAGTCACAATTATACAGTCATGCAGTTCACCATCTTCTGTCATAGGCAGAAGGGATGCCAGGTTCAATATCTGGCATCGCTCAATGGTGATTGAAGGGTTAGAAATAAGCAACAATTTATATATTGTTAACTTGGCAGCCAAATTATGTTGCTTCTTAAATTTTAGCAACAGTGCAGATATTGCATGAGGAATTGCAACTGTAAATTTGTGTTCTGGGACCATTGCTACTCATTGTTCAACCCTTAGTGCAGCTTCTGCTAATGCCTGCATGCAGGCCAGTAATCCTGTAGCCACCAGGCCTAACAATGAATTGTAATATGCAGTAGGTCTAAATGCATGTGTACCCCTGATGCATATCCCCCCTTTTTGGGACAGAAGAAAGTAAAAGGTTTCTTATAATCTGAGAGTCCTAAAGCTGAGGCTGTAGCAAGGGCTTGTTTTAAGAAAGTAAAAGCACGTTCTTCCTTTTCTTTCTGGGCAATGGCTCGGGTGTATCTTGTTAGAGCATATCAGTCAAAGGTCTAGCAATTTTTCTGTAATTTGGTACCCATTGTCTGCAGTATTCAGCCAAACCTATGAAAGCTTGTTGCTGCTTCAGAGTAACAATATGTAAAGGCAGGAGGTGCCTATCTCTGTGTAATATTAAATATCCTAAATACTTTACCTTAGGTGACCACAACTGAAGTTTTTTCTTTGATACTTTCTGTCCCTTTTTTGTTAATTCAGTCAGTATATGTATGGGGTACTGCTGACAATGTGTTAGTGTATCTAAAGCCATAAGTAAATCATCTACATATTGTACCAATACAGATTTACACAGAAACTGGATTTCGTTAAGGTCCTGCTTTAAAAATGTGAAAAGATTGAGGGACTATCAACAAACCCTTGTGGCAGTTGTAGCCATGTATATTGGACTCCCCCATATGTGAAGGCAAAAATACTGGTTATCTGGAGGAATAGGGATGGAAAAGACAGCCGAACATAAATATGCTACCAAAAAGCAAGTAGCCCATGATGGAATGTAACTCAATATGGTTGCTGGATTTGGCACTACAAGGTATGAAGGGATGACAACCTGACTGACTGCTCTTAAGTCCTTTCCAAACCTGCATGCATCTCTGCATGGCTTTATAACTGGAGAAATGAGAGTATTACAGCAAGTATGTGTTTTTGTTATAATTCTCTGCTGAAGAAGAGATTCAGTTATAGGTTTGATTCGTAATTTTGCCTCTGGTTTCAATGGGTACTGTGCTATATGAGGAAGTGTATTTATAGGATCCACACATTTTTAGGGTTATGGCATATTTAACAGACTTACCTCAATAGAATATCTTCCCACAAAGTAGTAGGAACCTGCTATAACAGTCTGTTGTCTGCACTCAAACATAGCTCTGCTGTATTTTTTTGAGTAACACTAAGTACGGTAATCACTTCTTCTTTAGATTTGGCTGGTACACCTAAATAAACACATCTGAAGTACAAAAGATTATACATTGTAATTTACAAAGCAGAGCCATACCCATTAAGTTTGCTCCAGTTGAGTTTCTTAACAGAAAGGCATGTTTATTTTCAATTGCTCCTAAAGCGACCAAGATAGGTTTATATACAGGAAAAACAGTGGGAGTGTTAGTGACGCCCACTGCTGGCACTTTTTCAGATGATACTGGAATTTTATCCTGGTCATTTATTTTTAACACAGATCAAGTCACACCAGTGTTAATCAGAAACAGAACATCTTTTTGTCCTACTTTTAACTTAACAAAAGTTCATTCTTGAACTACATGCATTAATGCTGTTATGACTACCTCATCGTTTAACCCTGAGTGTTATCAATATATTTCTTCTGACATTTGCTACCACTCTGGGGGTGAGGATGGTGCAGAAACATTTTGATTTTACCACTGCTGCATTTGATGTTCTTCATGTTTCACTGTTGCAGTCATCACCTGTGGGTTATCCCTGCTGTGGTAGCCCTCAGCCGGCTTGAATACCAGAGTCAATGTTTTTTTGCGTCTGCTGCCATCACCTGTAGTTTGACGTCAGGTCGTCAGTGCTATAGAGCAAGGCAGCTGATGTCAATACATCAGTCTTTCTTGCTGTGGAGCCTGTAGCAGAAGCAGTTCACACGAGTGCCGGTCAGTCACTACCAGAAGTTGAATTTCAGCTGAAAACGTCTAAAGCTAGGTACCCTGTTGGGGATCCTTTTTTCTTCCACTAACCAATGTCCAAAAAAGTTAACAATTGTCTCAGCTTTGGAAAGCAGATCCTACACCAAGACTTCCATTCTTACTGCATCACTTGTTTAGGCCCAGACCACGATGTCCCCAGTTGCCAGATGTTCATCGTGCATACAGCTGCAGTCATAACAGATGGGTTCTCCTGCCCTCAGGCGGGTCCTCGGTTGGCCGATTTCCAAAGTCTAGGTCCGGCGTCGGTTGTCGTCACTTCTTCCCTGACGTCAGTGCGACAGGGGTATAAAAGAACCAGCTGACGCCATGTTCTTCAGTCTTTCTTGCCGCGCGGTGCCCGAAGCAGAAGCAGTTCGCAAGTGCCGGTCGGCCAGCTCCTGAGATTACGAAAAATTTGGAAAACCGAAGTCTTCTTAAAAGCTAAGTACCCCGTTGGGGAAACTTTTCTTGCCTCAGACCGATGTCAGACAAAGTTAATAATTGTATTTCTTGTGGGAAGCAAATACCGCATAAGGATTTCCATTCCCTCTGTATACCTTGTTTAGGCCCAGACCACGACGTCTCGGTCTGTCACTGTTGTGCTACATTCAACAAACGCACTATTAAGCATTGGGTGGAGTTCGCCCAGCATTTTTTTGGGAAAGCATTTAACTATACCATGTCGTCGGATACTCCGACACCGGTTTTGTCTAAAAAACGCAAAGACAAGGACTGACACTCGAGGTCCGCGGCCTCTACCGACACCACGCCAAAGCTGACTACACATGGTCCGGTTCTCAGTGAGGCGCCTACGCAGCCCCTGACTACTGACGACACATCTTTGGCGGTGTCTCCTGTACCCGAGGTCGCAGGCTCATCGGCCCACACCTCGACTACAGATACCGAAGCCACTCTTGGCGTTGAAACACAGAATGTGGACAGGTCCACCTCCACTCAAGGTGTCTTCAGACCTTCCTCTTCTTTCTCCATCAAGGCTTTCACCAAGTCTAAAGCAACCATGCACCCTAAGAGACCAGTTACACAGGGCCCATCTCCAGGCCCCATGCCTAAGGGACAGATGCTTAAAATGGCTGAGGATTTAATTACTCTAATCAGAGGTTCTCAGCCACCTCTGGACAAAAGGCCCAGAGTGGAGGAAGATTCCCGCTCCTCTGATCAGGGATCCATTATTTCAGAACACTCTGATGATCAGGAACAGGCTTACTCCCCTTTTGAAGACTCTGATGCAGAGGAGTCTATTCCTTCTGTATCCCCCCCTGAGGATTTCTCATTTGGGAAACTTTGCATACCTTAAGGGAACACTTCCACTGGGAAGGCCAGGATTATTCAGATTCCAAGAAAAGGCTCAGGGAATTTCTTTTGTTACCCCAGCACAGGCCTTTGGCTATACCTCCTGTCTTGGACATCCTAGATGATGTTTACTCGAGGCCTGCCTTAACACGGACTCTCTACCTCCAGCTCCAGTTAAGCCTGACAGGTACTACAGGGTTCCTGACTCACACCAATTTCTTTACAAAAGCCATGCTGCTGACCTAGAAACCATCTCACAGGGACCCAAGGGAGTTAAGGCTTCCATTGCCAAAAATCCATTGCCTTCGAGAGATTCCAGATCCTTAGAAAGGTGGGGAAAAAGGTATATACCTCGGCTACCTTAACCATGAGGGCCTTAAACTGTCAGTTTCATATGCTAAAATACCAACAGTTTCTGTTATCTCAATTGAAAAGTAAAATGTCACAACCTGAACAACCAGACTTGAAGGAGTTGCAGGATTTGATGCATAGTGCAGAACAAGTGGGTAAACATACCTTACAATGTGGTTTTGATGCTCTAGAGGCCTCATGTAGAGCTGCTGTTACAGGCTCAGTCATACGCAGGCATGCTTGGCTCAAGGAACAAACCTTGCCTGATCATGTCAAAGCTAAATTACTAGACGTCCCTCTTCAAAAGGATGTACTATTTGGGGCAAATGCTGAGGAAGTATTACGAAAAATGGAGGAAAAAGCTAAATCAATGCAAACTGTGAAAGAATTTCTGCAGGTTCAACCACCACATTTTAGTAGAAATTGGCCTTCCAAAAACTGGTCCTTTCCTGCCACGGACAGACCCCAAAGAGGCAGATACAGGCGCCCGAGGGGCAGAGGACAACCACAAGGATCGTACAGAGTAGACAATGGCAAGCTCCTACACAAAGTGGTGGTGAGGACAACTCACAATCTTTCAGAAAGCATACCCAATGACTTTCCCCTTTGCAGGCCAACCAGGTCTCAAATGGCAGCCCCCTTAGGAGGAAAGCTGGCACTATTCTCAAAAAATTGGCATGTTGTCACAAAGGACAAATGGATCCTGGACATTATAAACAGAGGCTACAAATTCCACTTTCATACCCTTCCAAAAATGAGAGGCATGCCAAAACTGCCACACAATCAAAGGGCAGAGGCACAAAAGCAAATTTCAGATCTTATAAACATGAAAGCTATTCAAGAGGTACCTACACACGAACAAGGTCAAGGTTTTTATTCCAGGCTATTTCTGGTGCCAAGGAAGGGAAAAGATTGGAGACCTATTTTGGATCTTTCCATCCTAAACACATTCCTACTCGTACCAAAATTCAAGATGCTCACTCTACAGCAACTTCTTCCCATGCTGGGCAAGGAGTCTTGGCTGGTAACAATGGACCTCAAGGAGGCATACCTGCATGTCCCAATCAGACAAAATTGCAGAAGATACCTCAGATTTCTTGCAGGTTCAACCCATTATCAATTCTCTGCATTGCCCTTTGGCTTATCTACTGTGCCCAGAGTATTCACGAAATGCCTGGCATCAGTAATTGCCTACTGCAGACTTCAAGGGATACAAATATACCCTTATTTGGACGACTGCCTGATCCAAGTGGACAGCAAGCACATTCTTCTGAAACATCTGGCTTATGTAATAATGTTATTAAACTCTCTGGGATACACAGTCAGCAAAGAGAAATCAAGGCTAATACCCTCTCGAAATATAATTTTCCTGGGTGCCAATTTGGACACAAACACCCAGATGGCCTACCTCACGCCAGAGAAGCAGGGACAACTAATTCAATATTTCAAAACACTGGAAAATTGCACCAGGCTGACTGCAAGGAAAATCCTGCAGGCTCTGGGATTCATGGCATCTTGCATCTTGCTAATCCCATGTGCAAAGCTGCATATGAGAAAACTACAATGGTACCTAAAAACATATGGTCTCAACACAGCCACAGTTTGGAAACAATAATACCACTACTTCCATGTCTGCAAAAGGAATTTCTGTGGTGGGCTCAAGCATGTCAAGCAAACACAGGTCTTCCATTCAGCAAGCCTCAAGCAAATCAAGTCATCACAACAGACGCCTCGGACTATGCCTGGGGGGCGCACATGACAGACCGGTGCATTCAGGGCAAATGGTCCAAAAAAGAAAAGCACCTTCACATCAATCAAAAAGAAATGTTAGTAGTAAGAAATGCTATTATAGCTTTCAAGGACCTTCTACAACCAGGTCAACTATTGATAAGAACGGACAACACCACAGTTATCTGGTACATAAACAAGCAGGAGGAACACATTCCTATCCCCTATGCAGACTGGCCATATCACTTTGGAACATGGCCATGGACTTACAAATGGAACTACAAGCACAGTACTTGCCAGGCAAGGAAAACACGCTGGCAGACAACCTAAGCAGGAATATGACAGATCCACATGAATGGATGTTGCATCCAAAAGTTTTTACAGAAATAATCCAAGAATGGGGAAGGCCAGACATAGATCTCTTTGCCTCCCACAAAAATCATCAATTGACAAAATTCTGCTCGAGGACCTTCCACCCAAAGGCCTGGAGAGTGGACGCTCTCTCTTTCAGCTGGACATCAATGACAGTGTATGCCTTCCCGCCTCTTCCTCTGCTGCCCACAGTCCTATTGAAGACCAGAGCAGACAGACCAAAGATGATCCTCATTGCTCCGGACTGGCCAAGGCAACACTGGTACCCACTCCTGAGGAGCCTGACTCATTCCCCTCCATGGACCCTGCCTCTAATGCCTCTTCTTCTGACTCAGCACAGCTTCAAAACTCTTCACAGTCAGCTAAAAACACTCAATATAGCCGCATGGAAGATTCCTTAGCACCACAGCAGGCCCTACTCTCCAAGGATGTGCAGGATGTCATTTTGGAGGCCAGAAGGCCATCAACTAGAAAAGCTTACTCCACAAAATGGAAACGTTTTTGTGTCTGGAATGAGAAAAAGGGCCAGAACTCTGGAAAACTGAATTTACCTCAAATACTATAATATTTGGCAGAACTACTAAGCAGTGGACTTTCATTCTCCTCCATCAAAATCCATGCCTCAGCCATTTCTGCAGAATACAACACTGATCCTCCTTAATTCTCTCACCCTCTTTTAAGACAGTTCCTCAGAGGGGCTAAGAATTTAAGACCTCCAAGGAAACAACCAATACCTGCTTGGGATCTAAATTTCATTCTGGAAAAACTGACTTTGCCTCCTTTTGAGCCAGCTGCTTCATCAGATTTGCAATATTTGTCCTGGAAAACAGCTTTCCTTCTGGCTATCACTTCAGCTTGTAGAGTTTCAGAACTACAGGCCCTCATGGCTGTCCAGCCATTTATCATCTTTCATCAGGACAGAGTTTCATTATGAACCAACCCTTCCTTTATGCCTAAAGTGGTATCCAGGGTAGCTTTAAATCAGGCCATACATTTACCTACTTTTTATCCCAATCCTCAAAACAAAGGGGAGAGATTACTACATTCCTTGGACATCCACAGGCAACTGCATTATTATTTGGACAGAACAAAGCCTTTCAGAAAATCAGAACAGCTCTTTGTGGCCTATGCAGTAGGAGCTCCAGGAAAGCCAATTTCCAAGCAGACAATCTCAAAATGGATAGCCCACTGCATACGCTTTTGCTATTCCTTTCATGGCAAAACTGTTCCTACAGGCATTAGAACTCATTCCACCAGGGCCACATCCACCTCTGCAGCCTTCCTCAGAGGAGTTCCTACCAAGGATATCTTGGAAGCAGCCACTTGGAGTTCTGTGCATACCTTCTCCAAACACTACAACCTACCATTATACTCCAAATCTAGAGCAGGCTTTGCCACTGCAGTCTTGCAGGGCATTTTGGCTCCTCCTAGTTCCACCTAGTGCCTACCACCCCTTTCTTAGCTTTGGGATTCTACCCATCTGTTATGACTGCAGCTGTATGCACGATGAACATAGTACAGTTTTGTACCTACCATAAATGTAGATGTTCGAGTGCTAATACAGCTGCAGTCCAGGTTTCCCTCCCTCCTTCCCCTCTAGGGGTATTCTTTTATGGTGTATTTGCTTGCAACTACTGTTTTTTGATTATATTGCATTGCATTACTTCATAATTTTATGTATTGCCTTCCTTCTGGGGGCACCTGACATCTGGGGCAAGAAAAACTGAAGAACATGGCGTCGGCTGGTTCTTTTATACCCCTGTCGCACTGACGTCAGGGAAGAAGCGACGACAACCGACGCTGGACCTAGACTTTGGAATTCGGCCGACCGAGGACCCGCCTGACGGCAGGAGAACCCATCTGTTATGACTGCAGCTGTATTAGCACTCAAACATCTACATTTCTGGTATGTACAAAACTGTACTTTCTGTGGCCTCTTTAATGTAAGAACCATTCACCATAGAGCTCTTTTTGTAGACAGTTATTTTCGTGTTACATTTTCACATTCCAATATGGCTTCCATCAGCCAACAATCTGTGGACATTCCGAAGAAACATAGAGATAAAGATAGAGACAGACCACACAATGCTAAGCCTTCTGCCGAAGCCACCGCTAAGCATGTCATCAGTTGTCCGGAATTCAGTGAGGCGCTTTCGCAGCCCCTGATGCCCGATTCGATATCTATGCAGACCTCTACCAAGACCCTTTCTGAGTCTGGTATGCCGCAGAAATTTTCTTCATCTTCTGAGCCTTTGGCTGTCTCTTCCTTGGTTGGGTCCAGAGCTGCAACACAGGCACCATCTTCCAAGGAGGCCTTTCACACTATCAAATCTAGACAAAAAAATGACTTCTTGGCATCCAACTACCATTTCTCTCAGAACAATGGGTTCTCTCAGGCCTAGATGCCAGGCCACTCCTAGGAAATCTGCTTCTAGCTACCGTCTTGCTACTGCTCCACCACCCCAAGCACAAATGCTTAAAATGGTGGAGGATCTCGTCTCCCTTATCCAGGGTAGTCAGGCCACTACTTCTGAAAGGAAAATGCACCCTTCCCCAGAAATTATGACAGAACAGGATTCTGAGGAATCTGACTATTCAGTTTTTGAAGAGAACAGCATCCCTTAACTGCCTATGAAGATTCAGATGCAGAGGAATCCATACCTTCTGCCTCCATAGGACCTTTCCTTTGGGGAAACCCTTCACTCCCTCAGGGAATATTTCCATTGGGAATCTCAGGACTTCCTACAGTCTATGAAAAGACTTAGAGAGTTTCTGGAGCTGCCCTAGCACAGACCCCTGGCCACCTCCCCTATTTTGGAAGTGGTGGATTATGTTTTCCATGAATCCAGCTTAGCCCCTGACACCCTCCTTCCTGCTCCCAGTAAATCTGTCAGGTTCTACAGAGTACCAGATCCTCACAAATACCTATACAGAAATGCAGAGGTCATTACGCAGGGACCTAAAGGAGTTAAGACTAGTTCTGCCAAGAGTCCTCTTCCTTTTGAGAAGGAATCCAGAGCTCTGAACAGATGAGGTAAAAAAGTATACACCTCTGCAACCTTAGCTATCAGAGCAATTGTCAGTTCCATATGTTAAAATATCAACAACACACTTTGGAACAATTAAAACAAAAGATTGCTACCTTTCCTGACTGTGCCAATTCACACTCTGGTTGTCAAGTGGCCAGACACTCATTACAATGTGGATATGATGCCATAGAAGCCTCTAGCAGGGCAGCAGTGACAGGATCTGTTATTAGGAGACATGCATGGCTGAAGGAAGAACCTCTCCCTGATCATGTCAAGTTTAAATTTATCAATGCACCCCTAGATAAGGAGCACTTGTTTGGGGAAAAAGCAGAAGAGGTGCTTAAAAAGATGGAAGACAAAGCAAAACCTATGCAAACATTAAAATATTTCTTTCAAGTTCAACCTCTCAGATTCAGCAGGAACTTTCTCTCTAAGCACTAGACCTTCCCTGCACCTAGCAGACAAGGCCAAAGTAAGCCACGCAGGGACAGACCATCCAGCCCCCTATCCCAGGGCCAGCAGAGAAGCAAACAATGGACCACTTCCATCTCTAAGCCAGAGAGTTCTAAGCCAACCTTCTATGGCAAACACTCACAATGAATCCCCCTCTGCCCTCCCTTCTCTCATCAAAAACTAAGAGGAAGGCTCTCCCTCTTCAAAGACAATTGACTTTCTGTGACAAAGGACCAATGGATCTTAAAGATAATTTCTCGGGATACAAATTCTCTTTCAGCAAACTCCCAATTCCAAGAGGATACCCAGTCTTTCCTCCAAATCAGTGGGCAGAGGCATTGAAACAGGTCCAAACTGTCATATTCCAGCAGGCAGTAGAACCTGTCCCCTCAGCTAAAACAGGTAATGGCTTTTATTCCAGACTATTACTTGTGCTCAGAAAAGAGGGCACATGGAATCCCATCCTGGATCTATCCATTCTAAACACCTCCCTGGTGGTCCCCAGATTCAAAATGCTAAGTTGCCTATGCTAACAAAAAAATGCCTGGCTAGTGACCCTAGACCTAAAATATGCCTTCCTCCACATCCCCATCAGGGAATCATACAGAAAATTCCTGTACTTCAGAGCAGGCTCACAACACTTTCAGTTCTCTGTGCTGCCCTTTGGCTTATCTACTGCTCCCAGAGTATTCACCAAATGCTTGGCACTGGCGATAGCATTCTGCAGACAGAGAAGTATACAGATTTACCCTTACCAGGATGGCTGCCTCATTCAGGCAGAGTGCAAAGAAAAGGTGCTCCAGGGCCTCCTCTTTGTCAAATCACTCCTAATTTCCCTAGATGTCTGTGTAGGGAGTCTGGGGGAGTCTCTGGTGGGCCAGAGGTTAGGATTTGGCATTGTCACCGCCATGACATCCACATCCCATCCTCACCCCCCCCACCCCCACCCCAGTAAGGAAACCTCCTTAAAAAACTTCTCCAAAGCCAACTTCATGCTACTGAAGTCAGAAGTGACAAACTTCACAACACCCACGCAGACGGGATCTGGAAGTTCGACTGCAGAATCCTACACTAAGGCACTGTACGAGCACATCCACTCGTGCATGAATCGTGCCATCCCAAATAGAACTAAGATGCTCTTCTCCAAAAAAGGAAGCCAATCTGGTCATCCCCTACTATAAGCAAACTATACAACAGAAGGAAGAAACTGTTGCAGAAAAGAGGATAATCCCAGGATGCAAAAAACTCCCTCACCAGCCTCAGTAAGAAGCTGAGATCCCTCATAAAATCCTCAAAAGCTAGTTACGAAAATAAAATTGCCAAAGATTCCAAAGACAACTACAAGGCATTCTATAGTTATGCCAAGAATCTAAATGGCAATGCACAGATCTGCTATGAGCTATAACAGAATGGCATTAAATATACTGATCCCAAGGATATTGCCAATATCCTGGCAGATCGATTTAGTGCCAACTTCACCCCCCTCTCAACCCCTAAAGGGCCCATCTCAATACCAAAAGATTGCCAAATTCCGATAATCACAGCCACACAGGTAGAAACAGCACTCTCCAAAGCTATGAATACAGCATCCATGGGACCAGATGACATCCCGGGCTGTGTACTACATGAACTACAAAATGAACTGGCACCCCACCTAAGTGTCATGTTTAATCACAGCCTCACCTCAGGCTTCATGCCCACTGAGTGGCGCACAGCTACAGTTGTCCCACTCCACAAGGGAGGATCCACCTTGGATCCCAGGAACTACCGTCCCATCAGTCTGCCAAGCCTGATCTGCAAGGGCATGGAACACATTATCATGAAACTTACTGGACCCCACCCAGTTTGGGCTTGTGAAGGGCCGATCTTGTCTCCTGAATCTGATTGACTTCTTTGAATCAGTCTCCAGAGCTGTGGACGAGGGTAAGGCAGTCCACACAGCCTATCTGGACCTCTCCAAGGCCTTCGACACCATCCCCCACTCTGGAATCATAGATAAACTTATTAAACTGGGCATAAATCCCTACGTCACTCGATGGGTTGCCAACTGGCTTACTGACAGAGCCCAGACTGTAAAAGTAGCTGACTCCAAATCCAGCTCCAGACAAGTGACAAGTGGAGTACCTCAGGGTTCAGTTCTGGGACCACTCTTGTTTGGCATCTACTTCTCTGAAGTACAGGCCAACACTAAGGGACTCTGGCTAACAAAGTTTGCAGATGACTGCAAACTGGGAGCCATTATTGAATCCCCAAATTATGCGGATATTCTACAAAAGGGCCTTATAGAAACAGATGCCTGGTGCCAGAGCCATGGGCTCAAGCTTAATGCCAAGAAATGTATAGTTATCCCCTTTGGAAAAAAACATGTACCCATGAACTACCACATAGGTGGCAGGACACTAAACATCGAAAGTGTGATGAGAGACTTAGGGACACAAGTGGACAGTGGTCTCACTTTCGATAACCACATCGCCACAACAGTCAGGAAATACTTCTATGTGGCACACCTCATCACTAAGGGCTTTTCATCCAGAAAAAAAGAGGTAATTGTCCCACTGTACACATCCCTCATTAGACCCATTATAGCGTATAATGCCCCACTTGGTATGTACCTCACAAGACATCTGCAACAGCTGGAAAGGCAACAGAAATACCTCACTAAAAGAATCACAGGCCTAAAGCAGATGCCATATGCTGACCGTCTAAAAAAACTCCAGCTATACTCTGTGGCATATCGTCTACTAAGAGGCAATCTCTGCTTAACATACAAGGCCATGTCAAACCCTGAGCTGTTAGACATGCTCCACTTAAAGAAATCCCAATCCCTCACTTAAAGAAATCCCAATCCCTCAGAGCCACACGCTCCAGGGATCTAAACCTTATCATCACAATGAACAAAACATGCTGGAGGGATAGGTTCCTGACGCAGAGACTCCCCATGCTCTGGAATAGACTGCCCATACATGTCAAACAGAGCGCCTCATTGGCCCTCTTCAAAAGGAACCTTGATGATTGGATGGGAGATAGGAAATTCACCATGGGGATCATGTCAGTCACCCTGCTAGACAGGGGCCCAGAGAAGTAAATATTATGGGAAGAAATTTCCAGGGAATTGTTATGGCTAGGGTTGCATAGGCCTTAGGGCCGATAGCCTAGTACCAACCTATGAACCTATGAACCTATAGGGTATACCGTCAATGAGAAGAAATCAAAACAAAACCCCACCAGGAAGAACATTTTCTTGGGAGCTGTGCTAGACACAGCATCCCAAATGGCCTTCCTATCCCCAGAAAAGCAAAGCTTCCTGCCTCTCTACTTTATCCAGCTGGCTTCCACAAGTAACCTCACTGTGAGGAAGTTCCTGCAAGCCCAGGGATACATGGTATCTTGCATCCTTCTCATTCCCCTGGCCAGGCTTTACATGAGAAATCTTCAGTGGTATTTAAAGAACCTTTGGTGCCAGCACTTTCAGTCCCTATAGACCTCTCTCTATCTGAACCAATGTATAAGGGTTGAGTTTTAATGGTGGGTAGAGGCTTGTGCCAGGAACAAGGGTCTTCCTTTCATCCTCCACCCTTCCGGCCAGACCATCATCAACAACACCTCAGACATTGCTTGGGGTGCTCACCTAGCAGGCAGTTGCACCCAAGGTCTTTGGGATGCCCAGCAACTACACTTGCACATCAATCAGAAAGAAATGATGGCAGTGCAAAAGGCTCTGACATCCTTCAAACCCCATCTTAGGCCAGGGGTTCTCCTTATAAAACCAGACAACACCACAATAATGTGGTACATCAACAAACAGGGTGGGACCCAATCTTACCCCCTGTGCAGGTTAGCCATGAGCCTCTGGCTTACAGCCACCTCCAGGGGTCTACACCTAATTGCCCAATACCTACCAGGGGCCAACAACACCCTGGCAGACTACCTAAGTAGAAACTTACTGGACCCCCCATGAATGGCAGCTCCACAGGGAAATCTTTCTGCAAATCACTCAGGAGTGGAGGACTCCGGAGGTGGATCTCTTTGGCTTGCACCTCAACCACCAGCTGCAAAAGTCCTGTACCAGGGAGTATCACCTCCTAGCATGGAAGGTGGATGCCTTGACCTTCCCCTGGAACTCCCTCTTTGTGTACGCGTTCCCTCCTCTGCCCCTTAGTCCCAATGTACTGATTAAAATAAGGGAGGAGAGACCAAAGGCCATCGTCATTACTCCGGATTGGCCCAGACAGCATTGGTACCTGTAGTGATGCCTGTGCACTGGCCCAGCAATCAAGGAGCCTCAATCCTCACCACTAACACCAGTGAGGGGTGTCCATAAAGGGAAAAGATAATAAATACACACACAGTAAAGTACAATTTCCCTTATGAGCATGCAGAGATCACAGTCAGTCTGGGGTTGGTTGCTCCCTTTCTGTCCAGTTCCCCAGTAAGACTCCCTACTGGCACAGTTGTAGGGTCCAGATCTCAGCCTAGTGGTCAAGCTAAAACCTCCAGCACCCTCTCTGTCCAACCAGTGCTTTTTGTCCCTGCCCAAGTAGCTGACATACACACACTTTGAGATAAGAGTTAATACAACCACACAGACACTCCTAGGGAAGGCTGGCACAGGTTCTCCAGCTGTGTCCCTTTTACCCAGACTATATGGTAGAAATCACTGCCACCACCCAGCTAATATTTATCAGCTACTCAAAGGCCCTTATGAAGGGAGTCCAATTATTACTGTGTAATATTATTAACCAAATGGTAACTGTAACCAAACAGTCAAGCCTTATTTGGAGTGACTTGGTACATTATCACTATATACATGCAGTATACTCTTACACCTTAAATTATTTGTGCACAAAACAGCCACAGTTGAAAGGTTTACAAATATTTAATAGTAAATAATAATAACACAAGAGAATACTTCTTACTACACAGTGCTAGTCAAGTGTTCAGAGATCACAGATAAATACTTAATACAGTAAGAAAGGTTCTGACAACACAGAAAAACAAACTAGTCTAAGCTTCCTATTCCCTAGCTATATCTAAGAAAAAACACAGTTCTAAAATCCTACTTACATATAGATACAGGCAGAGATCTGGTGAGTTGGATGTTCCCAAGAGAAATGCTGTAATGCTCTCCTTCTTTCTGTCATTAAATTGATAACACAGTACCACTGATTCATTTCAGATTACATCATTTCTTTCTGGTTCCCAGGCTAACAGATTCTCAGAGGTTAATAGCTCTTGATCTTGCAGCTGGTCAGGAAGCCAGAACAGTAAAATAATTTATACATGCAAATTTTAGCAATTAACTTTGGTCTCAAGACAATAGCCAGAATTCCTTCATCCAGACATATCAGGTTCAAGCCCTGACATCAAAGAATTGACTTATTAGCTTTGTTACAGCAGAGTGCAATGTTGTTACATTTTTGCAGTTCCACACTTAACACCATTTTTTTCCCATTTAAGAGAACAAGCCTGTGGCTTATATAAATATTTACAAATGACAGAATTATCTACAAAATTGTATCAGGCTAGGCTGGCAGCCTTCACCTATCTTCACATACCCCCCCACCGAAGAACTCAAGCTAGTTTTTCAAGTGACCCTTGAGAAACACTGCTTGAGAGGGTTAGGTCTGCCTGAGTATACCTTACCCGAGTCCCTGTCTTGAGAGTCCATCTGCACTGGCATTGCTAATCCCACTGCTGTGCTGCACTGACATACCATATACTTACAACCCTAGGTTCCATCTTAGCAACTTTCCATTTTGCTGGCAGGCTTTGTTTAACCATGTTCGGGGGTTGGGATCTGTTACTACAGTGAATTTTCTTCTATACAGATAAGGCTGAAGTTTCTGCAGTGCCCACACTATGTCTAGACATTCCTTTTCTACAGCTGCATAGCATTCCTCCCTGGGTTGGAGCATACAACTGAGTTAAACCACTGTGTGCTCTTCCCCTTTGAAGAAATCTGGCTAAGTACAGCCCCCACCCCATGGTTTGAAACATCCACCTGCACGACAAATTCTTTACTGTAATCTGGACTGGCTAACACAGGGGGTCCTCCCAAAGCTTCCTTAAGCTCCTGGAATTCCTGCTCACTGGCTGTGGTCCACACTACCTTATCTGACCTGTTCTTCCTTGTCAGGTCTGTGAGGTGAGCAGCTATGGTACTATAACTGAGGATGAACTTTCTGTAGTACCCTGCTGCCCCTATGAATGCCCTCACCTACTTGTTGGTAACAGGTGCAGGCCATGACTGAATGACTTCTACTTTGGCAGGTTCTGGCCTGATATTACTACTCCACACTCTATGTCACAGGTAGGAGACCTCTGCCATACCCACCTGACATTTGCTTGGCTTAATGGTCAACCCTGCCCTCTGTAGTCTGCCCAGCACCTTCTTGATGTGTTGAAGGTGCTCTTGACAGGAATGGCTGTAGATGGCACAATCATCTAGGTAAGCAAGGGCAAACCCTCCTGCTGCTGCTAAGATATGATCTACCAGCCTCTGGAAAGTTGCTGGAGTATTTTGTATCCCAAAGGTCATCTTTGTGAACTCATGCAAGCCATAAGGAGTCACAAAGGCTGACCCCTCTCTAGCACTGGGAGTCAAGGGCACCTGCCAGTAACCCTTGGTAAGATCAATGTTTGTAAGACACTTAGCCCCACCCAGCTGCTGTAGGGCCTCATCTGTCCTAGGCATGGGGTAAGCATCTGACTCTGTGTGAGTATTTAAATACCTGTAGTCCACACAGAACCTGGTGCTGCCATCCTTCTTTGGCACCAGCACCACTGGGGAGGCCCAGGGACTGTTGGATTCTTGCATTACCCATAGTTCCAACATTTTCTGTATCTCCTCCCTCAGAGTCTGTTTAACTCTCTCAGGCACCCTATAAGGGGCCTGCCTAATAGGCCTTTGGGGTCCTTTATCCACCTGGTACTGCACCAGGTGGGTGCACCCTGGTTTCCCAGTGAACATGTCCCCCAAACTTCCGTAACACTGCTTGGATTTCTCGGACCTGGGTAGGAGATAGTTGCTGGGACATTGCTACCCCTTTCACTTAGGTGTCACTCCAAGTCTCACTGAGGGGATCAGTCACCAGAACTCCCTCAGACTCCTCTTGCAATCCACTGCAAATGCTCAGCACAAGGCCCTCCCTATCATGGTAAGGTTTCATCATGTTAACATGGTACAATTTGTGCCCCTTCCTCCTGCCTAGCAGTTCCACCATGTAATTAACATCACTTACCTTTCTTAACACCTTGTAGGGTCCCTCCCAAGCTGCTTGCACCTTGTTGTGTCTGACAGGAATAAGAACCATTACCTGCTGCCCTACAGCAGACTCTCTTGCTCGAGCATTCCTGTCATACCATACCTTTTTCTGATGTTGGGCTTTTGTCAAGTTCTCCTGGGCCAAGCCCATGGGTTACCTGAGCTTTGTCCTGAGGTTTAGGGCATATGCCAGACCAGGCTCCTTGTGAGATTCACACTCACCTTCCCACTAATCATGAATTAAATCTAGAGGTCCCCTCGCCCTATGCCCATACAGCAACTCAAAGGGTGAAAAACCTATGGATTCCTGGGGAACCTCTCTGTAGGCAAACAACAGATGGGGCAAATATTTGTCCCACTCCCTCTTAAACTGGTCTGCAAATGCCTGTAGCATGGGCTTGATTGTAGAGGTTAACCTCTCAACAAGACTAGGGGGTGGTCTTCAGGTTCTTCACCCCACAGTACTTCCGCAGACAAGACAGCAGATCTGAAATGAAATTGGTACCTCTGTCAGTCAGTATTTTGTTTGGGAAACCTACCCTGCTGAAAATCTCTAACAAAGCATTTGCCACCTTTTCTGCCTCAATGGAGGAGACAGCCACTGCCTCAGGGTATCGTGTAACATGATCCACTACCACTAGGATATACTTTTTCCCCTGTGGAACTTGGGGTACTCGGAGGCTCCACAATTTCCATAGCTACTCTTTGAAATGGCTCCTCAGTCACAAGCAAAGGCATCAAAGGAACTCTCACCTTGTCTCCTGCCTTGCCTACCTTTTGGCACTGCTCACAGGTCCTGCAATACCCTGTTACATCTCTGGAAATTCCAGGCCAATAGAAGTTCTGCATAATACATCTCTTTGTATGTTTTATGTGCATATGACCTGCAAAGGAAATATCATGTGCTATGGCTAGACCCACCAGATGGTAGGCTCTAGGCACTACCAACTACTGTACCTCTCACCTTATAGCCCTCTCTCAGAGGTCCACTCTCTATAAAGTAACCCTTTGTCCCAGTATATAGATTCCGCCTTCCCTTGAGAATTAGGTGCCTCACTAGCTACCTGCCTCAGGCCTCGCAATGTAGGGTCTGAGAGCTGAGCCTGTCTCAACTCTCTCTTTGTAACCCTTCCCAGCTCCCCTTCCACAGGAAGTCTGGTGTCCTCTGACAGTGGTGCCTCACTGTCAGCCTGGGTACTACTACTCACCCATAGTTTTGCAGTCCCTCTGTCCAAGGAAATATCAGTACCCACAAGCAGCTGTGGCTCACCTTCAGTTTTACTACTACATAGTAGCTCCCTCCCTGAAGTAACCACTTCACCAGTCCTGGCTGCAAGTATCAGTCTGTCTGGGTCTCCCCCAGGCTACCAGCTCCACATGCTTGTCTCCTAGTCTGACTGCGTGTAACTGCATAAGCACATGGTACTGCCTCATCCAAATCCTTCCCTATCAGGACATCTGCAGGATGGTAGTTCAATACCACTGTTGTCTCAAGACAACCTACTATTGGCATTTTGCCTTTCCCACTTACTGGGTCTCTCACTGTTTGTTCTGCACCTTGCCTCTGTGGACATTTGTATGCCACATGGCCTCACTGGTTGCATGTAAAACTTTTAACCCTAGGACCTGGACATGTACGTGGACTAGTGGCTTCCCCTGATACTAGCAGATTCATTTGAGGCAGTCTATGCTGCCCACCATGGGTTCCTTTAGACCCATGAGCAGTACTGGGGGGTCCCTTTCCTGTGCAGGGATGCCCTGCTTGCTAGGTATAGGTCTTCCTTCTTCCCCAACTCATCTGATGTAGCACATTGTCTATCAGCTAACCAGATCCTCATGTCCTCAGGCAAAGTGCTAAGGGCTTGTTCCCTCACCAAAATATCTATCAGCCCTTCAGAAGTGGTGACCTGACATCCACTCACCCACCTATGAAAATAAGTACTTAGTTCAGCAACATATTCACACACACTTTCATCTGCCCTGCGTCTAAGCTCACAAAACTTTTTCCTATATGTTTCAGGTGTTTGCTTAAAACATTCTAACAAGTGATTTTGAACATCAGTAGAATCAAAATATTCACAATCAGTAGGTTTAGACAACACAATTACAGCTTTACCATGGAGTAAGGGGGTCAGAAACTGTACCCAGAGCCTTTGGTCAACATCATACTGTTTACATACCCTCTCAAACATATGAATGGAACTATCAAAATTATCCCCCTCTTTAAACTGCAGAAGAAATTTACTGACCTTTTGTGCTTCTGGAGTTCAGTTACTCCCTTCCCCATTACCTCCATGACTCTGGCAAAGAGTCAACATCTCCTACTCATACTGCCTCTGCTTCTCCTTTTCCTCAGCTTCCAGGCATAGCAGTTTCTCATTTTCCTCAGCCTGCAAACATCGCAGTTTCTCCATGTCCTCAGTCTTTTTACACCTCAGTCTCTCAGCTGCTTCTTGTTTCAAATGCCTGAACTCCAACTCAAGTCTCTTTAGCTCCAGATGGATTTTTAAGTCCTCTGCAGAAAGGTTGAGCTGTCCGTTATCTGAGTGTGGTACGTCTCCACTGCCAGTCTGATCATTCTCTTGGCTGCTGTTTTCTGATACAGTTGTGACCAATGCTGCAATCATGTCTGCCTTAGTCAGGTTTCCATGCACCAGTCCCCTAGCCTGGCACATCTCAGTCAGCTGGCTCTTTGTCACCTTTCTGTACTACTCTGCCGACAAGCTGCCTGCCCTCCCTGACTAACTAAGCTAACAAAAGAAATAAAACAATTGTGATCTGAATTCTGAGTATTCACTGCGTGGCTGATTTAGAGTACAAAACACCTTCAGTGATCACTGTACACAAGCTACAGGAATTCACTCTACCCACACCACTGCAAGCCAATTAATATTTGCCAATCAATTAATATGTGGTGTGGATAACCCACCACTGTCCAACAATTAATTTGTGACATACGTGCACTGGCCCAGCAATCAAGGAGCCTCAATCCTCACTACTAACACCAGTGATGGGCGTCCATATAGGGAAAGGATAATAAATACACACACAGTAAAGTACAATTTCCTTTAAGAGCATGCAGAGATCACAGTCAGTCTGGGGCTGGTTGCTCCCTTTCTCTCCAGGTCCCCAATAAGACTCCCCACTGGCACAGCTATAGGGTCCAGATTTCAGCCTAGTGGGCAAGCTAAAATCTCCAGCACCCTCTCTGTCTAACCAGTGCTTCGTATCCCTGTCCAAGTAGCTGACACACACACACACACACACACACACACACACACACACACACACACACACACACACACACACACACACACACACACACACACACACTTTGAGATAAGAGTTTATACAACCAAACAGACACTCCTAGGGAAGGCTGGCACAAGTTTTCCAGCTGTGCCCCTTTTACCCAGACTATATGGTAGAAATCACTGCCACCACCTAGCTAATATTTATCAGCTACTCAAAGGCCCTTATGAAGGACGTCCAATTATTACTGTGCAATATTATTATTATCCAAATGGTAAGTGCAACCAAACAGTCAAGACTTATTTGGAGTGACTTGGTACAGTATCACTATATACATGCAATGTACTCTTAGAACTTAAATTATCTGTACACAAAACAGCCACAGTTGAAAGGTTTGAAACTATTTAATAATAGATAATAACACTAAAGACAATACTTCTTACTACACAGTGCTAGTCAAGAGTTCAGAGATCACAGAGAAATACTTAAAATAATACAGTAGCAACATTTCTGACATCACAGAAAAACAACTAGTCTAATCGTCCCATTTCCTAGCTATAGCTAAGAGAAAACAGAGTTCTAAAATCGTACTTACATATAGAAACAGGCAGAGATCTGGTGAGTTGAATGTTCTCAAGACAAATACTGTAATGCTCTTATTCTTTCTGTCTTTAAATTGATAACATAGTAAAACTGATTCATTTCAGATTACGTCATTTCTTTCTGGTTCCTAGGCTAACATATTCTCAGAGGTTAATAGCCCTTGATCTTACAGCTGGTCAGGATGACAGAATAATAAAAGAATTTATGCATGCAAATTCTAGCAATTAAATCTGGTCTCAAGACAATAACCAGAATTCCTTTATCCAGACATATCGGCTCCAAGCCCTGACATCAAAGAATTGACTTTATTAGCTTTGTTATAGCAGAGTGCACTGTTGTTACATTTTTGTAGTTCAACACTTTACACCATTTTTTCCCATTTAAGAGAAAAAGACTGTAGCTTATATTAATATTTACAAATGACAAAATTATCTACAAATTTCTATCTGGCTAGGCTGGCAGCCTTATCTTCACACCCCTTACTGTGCAGTCTGACCTTACAGCCCCTCAAGCAGCTTCCCCTGATCTCTGACCTATTGACCCAGGTGAGGGGGAAGATACTGCACCCAAACTTACAGACTCTCAATCTTTCACCATGGCTTATATTTTAAAAGCTAAGAAGGAGTCCGTGTTAAGCAAACAGGTCCTAGACAGCATCACAGAGGCCAGAAGGCCCAGCACCAGTAAATCATATGTAGTGAAATGGAAAAGATTCTGCTCCTCGAACCAGTACAAAGGGGCCAGCACCTCCCATTCTTCCATCCCTCTTATCTTGGATTACCTAGCTGAGTTGGTCAATAGTGGTCTGTCTTTCTCCTCTATTAAAATCCATGCCTCAGCCATTTCTGCCCATTACGATTCAGACCTACCCCTCTTCTATCATCCTTTGATTAAGCAATTCCTCAGAGGGGCTTCTAATATCAGACCTCCCAGAAGGTGTCCCACGCCACCCTGGGACCTGAATTATGTTCTAGAAAAACTAACCTTACCTCCTTTCATACTTGTTGCTTCTGCAGAACTAAAATACCTCTCCTGGAAGCCTGCCTTCCTACAAGCTATCACCTCAGCCAGAAGGGTATCAGAACTTTAGGCTCTCATGGCTGTTGAGCCCTTTATCATTTTCCATGCAGACAGGGTCTCCCTGAGAACTAACCCCTCCTTTATGCCCAAAGTGGTATCTGATGTGACCTTTAACCAGTCCATACACCTACTCACCTTCTTTCCCAACCCAGAAAATAAGGGGGAAAGAATTCTACACTCACTAAATGTGCACAGACAACTCAGATACTATCTGGACCATACTAAACCATTCAGAAAAATGGACCACCTACCTGTCAGCTTTGCCCCTGGAGCAGAGGGGAAGCCTATTTCCAAACAAACCATTTCCAAATGGATATCACACTGTATCCATTTCTGGTACAGACTACATGGGGAACCCCCCCCCCCAAGTCTCTTGATATCCATTCCACTAGGGCAGATTCATCTTCCACAGCCTTCCTCAGAGGAGTCCCCACCAGGGACATCTTGGAAGTTGCCACCTGGACCTCTGTCCATACCTTTACAAAGCATTACCACCTACCTCTTTTTTCTAAGTCTAGGGCAGAGTTTGCCTCTGCAGTTTTGCAGGGCCTGCTGACCCATGCCTAGGACCCTAACCTATCCTCCACCCCACTTCTCAGCTTTGGGAATCCTCCCACATGTGATGACTGCAACAGTGAAACATGAAGAACATAGTACAGTTGTGTACACTTAGCATAAATGTAGATATTCGAGTGTATTCAGTGTTGCAGTCCTGGTTTCCCTATCTCCCTCCCCCATATAGGACCTTCTCCTAGGGGGACATAAGCTTCCCATGATGTCTTTTTGCCACCAAGACCACCTTTCCTTATTTTCTTGTGCTTCTGATGGGTTAGGGCAAGAAAAACTGATGTAATGATGTTGGCTGCCTTGCTTTATAACACTGACGACCTGACATCAGACTACAGGCAACGGTAGCCGACTAAAAAAAATTGACTCTGGTATTCGGGCCGACCGAGGGCTACCACAGCAGGGATAACTCAGAGGTGATGACTGCAACAGTGAATACACTCAAACTTCCATATTTATGGTAAGTATACACAACTGTACTTTCCTGTTGCTGTTGTGGATTAGCACATTTTCTTTCCAATGTTCCATTTGTCCGCAGTTGTGATAGGCCCCCCTCCCAGCTTGATTTTGTTGAACATCCATTTTTCTTCCTCTACCCTTGTCTACCTTGCCTACCTCTGCCCCTGCTTGTACCCTTTCATTCAAAACTCTGTATTTGCAGTTGCATGAGTTTGTCCTTTGCATCTCTTCTCTTTTTATCTGCTTGGTCCATGTAGTGCTCTGCATATTTTTATTAACTTGTCTGTCTTCTCCTCCTGCCATGTTACCCAGTTTTGCTTTACCAATGCCAGCACATTACTTAAGAGTCCATGCACAATAGCAGAACTAAAAAGCTGCTTTAGTCTTTGCCATTGAATCTGCAATACCAGAATGTACTTAAAATGTTTTCCTAAATCTGCTAATTTAATCAACTGGTGTTTTTCCCTTACTTTGCTAACATGCAGGAATTGTATTTCAGTTTGGTTAAAGAGGATGGAGAGTCAAAATTTTTTGTAAGAGCTTTTCCCTGACTTCCATTAATGCCTTCTTTCTTCATCAGTTGAGTAATTTGGGTGCAATGCTGAAGCCAATCCAGATTTGTCTTTTAATTTTTCATATATATCAGGTGAGACTCTGGCATTTAACAACTGCCTTAAATATGCCAGGGTGAGTTCGGTGTAATTTTGATCAAGTAAAGGGGATTCCTGAGGTGATATAGAGAATTATCAATCTGTTTTTTTTTTCTTTGTAACCTGTCTTGCCTTTTGGTGAGTAAAATGCACCTTTTAAACTAGATGCTTTAGCTCATCTTGTGCAATGCTGTAATCGCTGTCTGAGTCAGAGGATGAAGAGTTGGGGTGGACAGTACTAGAAGATTCAGGTTGGTGGGGTTTGGCTGATGCTAAGTATGTAGTTGCAGAAGGAGTGATGTATAGATACACTTTTCCATGAGGTTATAGGCAGACCTCTGTATTGTTGGGATGGGTGGGGGACCTGATAATTTCAGTGATGAGGGAAGAAGAGAAGCTGAACATCCTTTCCATGAGACCCCCC
The DNA here is from genome assembly GCF_019279795.1 of Protopterus annectens. Classification (NCBI taxonomy): domain Eukaryota; kingdom Metazoa; phylum Chordata; order Ceratodontiformes; family Protopteridae; genus Protopterus; species Protopterus annectens. The sequence continues at coordinate 741,360,924 of NC_056729.1, read as the reverse complement.
CCAACCAACTGCATTATGGTCATTTGAAATAGCTGGATACAAAGGAGCAGTTGGTACAATATTACATGCTTTTACTGTACTTTTAACCTCTTTAACTTCTACATTCAGTTTATTATTTGTATTTTTTACCGCTTTACAGTGGATTTTTTTCTCTCTTTTAAAAGTTTTAATGTACAAATTGATTCCGCTGATCAGTTTTTATCTTATTTTATTTTATTACCCTCATGTTTTAATTTTGTATGTAAATGTACTATTTTAGTTTTATCCAAAGTTTTGTTGTCAGGAAACCATAAATCTAAGTTTGGTTTAGTTATTCTAGTATGCTATGTACTGATAAGACTTCACCCATATTCATAGTGCATATAATGGGATGGAGAATCTATAGAAGGTTGGATGATTTACCCATACTGTAAGATATGCTACAGTGTTTTATATTTTAACTATCGTATCTAGTACCACAGAAAACACTGAATAGTACATACTTTATTATACAAACTGTCAGACATACACATTTACTTGCAGGTCCCACCATGCTATGCATTTATGACTGAAACTCAATTCAATATAAGTACTGGGCCCTTCCCGGTCAATGCATGTAGCATTTGCTCTAATCAGACCTCACAGTTGTGAATACAAATCTTAACATATAATACATTCACCAGTGCAATACGTGATATGCATACAATCCAAAGCTGCATTAACATTTGGGCAGTTTTTCATCTCTTTCAACTTTCTGGTTTAAAAGACCGCATTTGCACTTGTTTCCCACCTTTCCTGTAACTAGTCTAGTCCAGATACAGATTTGCTCTATCCAGGACTGTTTGTAAGCTTCTGAGCCCCCCAAGCCTTTCCGTGTTGGAGGGAAGCATTCTAGCTTATCAGTGAGAGTGGTAAGCAATAGGTAGCCTATCTGCCACAAGATCCAGGTACAGATTCTTTGTTTTAGCACTTGAATTTGCTTATTCGTGTTCAGCACTTGTTCAGAACTTGTTGTTAGCACTAAATAAGCTACAAATTACTGCAACACTCAACCTTCCTCTTTACCTTGAAGAAAACTGTCAAAGGAAAAAATAAACTTCAAAATGATCAATACACGGCAGGTTCAGGTTAAGGCACTTTAATCTTACAGCAAGGAGACAAAAACGTGCTAATACAGAGTTTATCTAACTAGAATCAGGAAGTGTAATTGTCTTTATACTTTTCTTACAAGGTATTGCCCACTTAGCTGAAGTAATAAATCACAAGTTCTTTCAATATTGTTTCTCAGCAGCTGTTTGTCCATGATTTTCTGCTGGCATATCAAGTTTACAAAAAACTTCCTGAGAAAAAACAAGGTGGACTTGATGACCACCGGTCAGATACAACTTTTGCTATGCAATGTTACCATTCAAGGTACTATGGCTAATTCAAGCACAAAGCAAGTACAGATCACAGTTAATTTCTTCAAGCAGTCTTTTGTCTGATGTATCTCTTCTTTTCCGCAGCTGTGCATGTTCTCATAACACGAACAGGGCTGATTGTTCATATTCAATCACATTATAGAAAACAGTATTGTTCTATTCATTCACCATTCATTTTCCTGACCTAGCAGATAATCACCTGCTTTCCAGTACATTTCCAAAAGGCATAAACATGAATTTTGCTGTGCTAGCAAATACTAGGTCAGAGAGCATCTTGCAATTTCAGAAAGCATACTGCAGTTTGAAAAGCATCTTATAATCTTATACAAAATTAAGCTGTACATAAAATAGAATGAAATGTGTTAACCCTTTTAGCTTCTAATAAGCACTAAACATATACACATACATTAATACATATTTTTCTAACATTTCCCCCCTGTTAATACTTTTTATTCTATTTTCAAAAGCATAAACAGTTTGCTTCTTCTCTTAACCTCTTCCATTTTGGATTTGCAGTTAAGAGAGTCATTTAGTTTAGACTTATATAATCATTTCACTTTTCAATAATTCTTCGATTTCAGTACTTTGATATAAAGTCTCAGAAACTGACATGTCTATAAAATCTTTGATTAATTTTTTCATGCAGGGAATACCACAACAGATGCATGCTCCTAATAGGAGTAATCCCACACAAATGGCAATCAGGATGTTCATTAGGATGGAACCCCCCCCCCCAAACAAATTCTGGAAAAAGTCCGTCAGAGGGTTTGGGCCTGGTTTGGTCATGGCCGACACTTGCTGGATCACCTCAAGATGGTCGTTTATCTCATGCTGGTTGTCAGGAATATATGAACAGCATTCTTCTTTGATTAAAGTGCACGTACCACCTCTCACCGCTAGGGTGAAATCGAGAGTCATGCGGTTTTGAAGCACCACAGTTTTCATAGCGTTTAGTTCATCAGTCATTAATTCGAGAGCAGAAAAAGTTGCATTGCTCATAACTTTGAGAAGTTTGGACAGTTTTCTCAGCTCCCAAATCGATTTTACTGCACCATATGCAGGGGCTATGCCTACCCATGATATAACAGTGTCACTCAAGTCCATGTGTGTCAGTTTATCTTTGTTCTTCACGGAATTATGGTTTCTCTATCCTGCTTCGATTTGTCCCACTGGATTCTCGGGTCTCTTAATTGGATTTCCAGGTTTACTGCTGACCTCTCTGACATTTCGAATTTTCCCTCGAGGCAAAGCTGCAGTGTGTCGTATGGCTGGAACCAGGTAACCCAAAAAACAACTGCCAGACCAATTCTCAGGTAGCCATTTGTATGCCTTTTTCCTACAAACAAAATAACAATTCTCTACTTTAGTATTGCTATATGCTTGCCCTGCATGAAACATTTTCTTATCAATGATAGAAAGTTGCTTCAAAAGTACAGGATTATGCTGTATTTCACTAACAGTTTTTTGCATTTTCTCAAGATATGAGTCATAGTTTGCATCACAAATAGTTTCTGCCTTATTAGCCTTAATATAACATTTATAAGAAACAGTCACGTTGCAATTGCTCCAACCTACCTGAATAGTGTCATTTTTATAAAAACATACAATTCCTTTTTGTGTAACAGGTAGGTACAATGCTATTTTGTCTTGTGATTTTACAGGTGTAGCATCAAAAATCAAATTTTCCCAGGTCTCATTGACCCCTAGGGGGACAGCAGTAATTAATAATCCCCCATATAATGTTGGTATAGCTGTGCAAATCCAGCAGTTCGAAACATTAAAAGTTTCAGCATACACATATTTAATTGTTTGGTAAGTGTTAAAGTTTGGATGCCAGTCTATGAGTAACGCATCACGTTTGTTCAGTTCAACTCGTGTGGCTGAAAAAAGGAAAGGCCACAGCAAAAAGATCATTGTTACCAGTATAGCTAACAGGACGATCATGCAATTTTTCTGAGGTTGTTCTGCATCCCTGTTTACCCTATACCTGGTCATTTTTGTTCTCATTGTATAACAGTAACAAGGTTTTTGTCCAGTTCAAAGTTCTTGACCAGTTTACAGTGCATCAAATGGATCCAGGACACACATTCAGCTATCTTGACTGCAGTGGGTGTTGCCAGCAAAACTTGGAACGGTCCTTTCCACTTCGGAGAACTCCAGTTTCTTTTCTTCACAACCTTCACCCAGATCCACGACCCTGGTTGTACTACTGCTTCCAATGGTCTGGTCTATTCTTTATCTGAAACAGAATTTAACTGCAGAAGTTGTTTGTTGCTCAAAAGTCGCCTCATATACTCTGCAAGTGAACTGTCAGCCTCCTGGTCTGCAGGCATGAGAGGTTTCCACTGAGGTATATAATATGCCCTCCCGAACAGTATTTCAAAAGGAGTTAACCCCTTTGCATTTGGAACAGTTCTCATGCTCAACAATGCCAGAGACAGACAGTGCACCCGGTTCTTCTGTGTCTCGCTAATCATTTTCCTAAGTATGTTTTTCAAAACCCCATTATGCCTCTCTACTAATCCTGCGGATTGGGGCTGGTATGCACAATGGTTCTTTAAGGAAATTCTGAAATAACGGCTCAACTGTTGTATGGTTTGATTTACAAAATGTGTGCCATTGTCACTATAGATCTTTTCCAGTATGCCAAATCTTGGAATAATTTCTTTAACAAGGACTTTTGCAACGGTAGCTGCATCTGGATTTTTGGTCAGAAAAGCTTCCACCCATTTGGAAAACATATCTATAATGACAAGACAGTACTTTTTATTTTCGCATTTGTTTAGTTCTATGAAATCCATACAGATAGTATGGAACGGGTACGGTGGTGTCGGGAAACTCCCTTGCTTAGGCTTTAATGCCCCTTGTGCATGATGCCTGTTACAAACATGGCATGCTGCACAAAAATTTTTTGTGTAGTTTGTAAATCCATACGTTGTAAACACTCGATTCACTAACTGTACCATCCCCCCTGTTGAGACATGGCACTGCCCATGGCTCAACAAAGCTGCATATCTAAACAAGTTAGACGGCAAAATTGGTTTTCTTTCTTTGGAGATGTACAGCCCTTTCTCAAGAATTGCTCCTCGTTTTATCCATTTCTGTTTTTCTACATTTGTAGTAAGTTTCTGCATTTTTTTTATCATTTCTAAATCTAAAATCTCAGAAGGTTGTAATTCCTCACTCAAAAGAAATACCTCTGAAGCTGAAGCTGCCTGTTTTGCAGCTATATCAGCTCTCGCATTACCTTTTGAAATCCTATCCTGTTGCTTGGTATGAGCTACGCATTTACAAATAGCTGCTTTCTGAGGTAACTGAATAGATTCTAACAAATCTAAAATAAATTGCACATGATTAATCGGTTTACCAGTAGATGTTATCATTCCTCTATTTTTCCACTGCTGCGCAAAAACATGTACAGTAGAAAAAGCATACTGGCTGTCAGTAAAAATGTTCACACATTTACCCTTTGCCAAGGTACATGCCCTTGTCAAAGCAATCAATTCTGCTGCTTGTGCAGATAAGTTGTGTGGTAAAGACTTTGCTTCTAAAATCTCAGTATCAGAAACTACTGCATGCCCTACTAGGTTTTGCCCTGTAGGACCCTTTTTACATGAGCCGTCCACATAGTATGTCACCTCGGCATCATCCAAGGGAACATCCGTGAGGTCTTTTCTAGGTAGTGTATTTTGCTCAATCTCCTGCAGGCTGCAGTGTGGTTTGCCATCTGCAGGGGTTGGGAGCAAGGTTGACGGATTCAAAGTTGTGCATCGTTCAATTGTCATATGAGGATAGCTCAGGAGTATAGTCATACAGGAAAGATGTCTAGCAGGAGAAAGATATGCTACTTTTTCTTGCAGTAAAATAATTGCGACTGCGTGAGGCACTCTCAATGTGAGAGGGTGGGACAACACTACTGAGGCTGAAGCCTGTACTGCCATTGCAGCTACAACTACTGCTTGTACACAGTGGGGCAGGGATCGTGCCACTGGGTCTAGCTGTGATGAATAGTAAGCTATGGGGCATTGTTTATCCCCATGTTGCTGTGTTAACACTGATGTCATATAGCCTTGCTTACAATGTACAGTTTGGAAAAATCGTTTGAGATAGTTTGGTAATCCTAAAACTAATGATGATGCTATCAGTTGTTTCAATTTGCAGAAAGCTGATTCTGCTTCTGGTGTCCATTGTAATAAATCTTGTGCTGCCATAGGCTTCTTGTATATTAAGTTGGTCAGTGGAGCAGACTCCAAGGCATAGTTTGGAATCCACCTCCAACAAAAATTAGTTGTACCTAGGAAGGACATCATTTCCTTCTTGGTAGTCGGTTTGGGTGCTTGTAAGATTGCTATTTTCCTGTCTTCATCTAATATTCTGCCTTCTTTGGATATTACATATCCCAGGTATTTAACCTGCTTTTTCCAAAGCTGCAGTTTGTTTTTGTTTACTTTGTGTCCTTGAGTGGCTAGAAATTGTAATAATGCTATGGTATCTTCTCTGCATTCTTGCTGGGTGGGGGCTGCCAGCAGAATGTCATCTACATAAAGTAAAATCTGGCTGCCTCTCGGTGGGATAAATCCCGTCAAGTTACTTGCCATTTCCTGTGCGAATATCATTGGGCTCTCACAATATCCCTGTGGTAGTCGCGTGTATGTATACCTTTTTCCCTGAAATGTAAATGCAAACCAATGTTGGCTGTCAGGGTATTGAGAAAAACACATTGCTAATATCTACCACAGAAAAATACTTCTGTTGAGGCTTTAAATTATTTAATAAGGTGTGTGGATCTGGCACTGTAGGTGCTCTAGGTATTACTGCGTCATTTACAGCTTGTAAATCTTGAACCATACGCCATTCTCCATTTGCTTTCCTAACAGGAAATAAGGGTGTATTACATGGCGAATCGGGAGATTCTATCAATACTCCTTCCTTAAGTAAGGCTGCTATTATAGGTTTGATTCCTACTTCTGCATCCTATCTTAAGGGATACTGTCTCTTTTGAGGTCTAAATGCTGATTTTGGCATGATAGTAACTGGTCCTGCTGTACGAATAAGTCCTACATCTGATTTTCCTGTTGACCAGAGAGTCTCTGGTATGCCTCGTAAGGCTTTTTCTTCTTCCTCTAGTAAGAGTGCTACTCAGCTGTCCTCACTTGCCTGCAAGTGCACAGCTGGGTGTGTCTGTGTTATCCAATTCAATTTCTGCTTTTGTACTCCCTGTTCTGACAGTTCTAATTCTGTCTGTTTTTCCCACTTTGTGATTTTTTTCTCCTAGGTCTGCCCACTTCACATTCTTGTGTTTAGTTAAACTAACATGTGGTAGTCGATTAGATTTATAAAGTGCTAGGAATTTCTGGGGCAACGAACAGCTAACTACACTGTTCCCTTCTGTGTCCCAGTACAGATTACGCAATACTAATCTGTTAGCATGGTTTCTAAACAGTTCTTGCTCATATTCTTTATCAGGTCCTGGTGTGCTACAGTAATATAGAGTACAATGCAACAAATGCTGTTTATCAGTGTCAAGGGAGGGGGACTTACTGATGGCTACATTCATCAGTTCTTCAGTTACTGCCCCTGGACCAGTCGTAACCAAGTCCTGGCTGTAAAAATAAAATGTTTCACCCTCCGGTCGCACCACAAAAGTATCCATTTGTCGCTGTGCTTCCATACCCTGCATAGTTAGAACTACTGCTATGCCAAATATCTGCATAAGGTCTCTGCCTAAAAGGTTTACTGGGCATTTTGCAGAAACAACAATTTTGCTCTTCTGGGTCATCCCTGAAACAGGGTCAGTTATTGCTATGCTATGGGAGAGTGGCTCCCGATACAGCTGGCCTAATGGTTAAGGTGCTTTCACTAACAGTGCAAAAGTTTTTGAGTCTCACAAATATAATTGGCTAAGCTTAAAATGGCTCGCAAGGGCAGTTAGCTTAGTACTAACCTATGAACCTATGAACTATATAATCGAGTGAGTCTGAATTTTTTGGTAGTTTGGAAGGATGTATCAGGGTCCGTGAAGCCCCCTGAGTCACACAGGAATTTAACTTCCCTCCCCTCTACCAGAAGTGTAACTTCCGGTTTTGTGTCTGCTAAATAGAGCTCTAGGCTCAATAATGCCAAGTCTAAAATTTCACTTTCTTCACCCTCGGTGATTTCTTGTACTTCCTCTATTTCTTCTATCACATTTTCTATTCCTTCTATCACATTTGCATTTGTCTTTTCTCGGTTACTCCCTTCCAGTGATTCTTGACTATCATATAGTCAGTCCTCACCCTCCTTATCTTCCATGGCTACCTTCTTGTTTTGCCTGCAATCCCTTGCCAAATGTCCTTTTTCCTACACTTAAAACATTTACCCCTTTTCTTTCTTTCCTCAAACTCTTCTGATCGTTTATCAGATTGTTTGTTTCTCTGGGCATTTTTCTTGCCCTTCTCCCCGGACTGTACTACAAAGACTTCCGCTCCGTCTTCTACTGCAAATACTTGGGTTTTCTTTTTCTTTTTGCTATTAAAATGCCTTTCAGCATGTCTCGCATATTCAAGTAATGACTGTAATCTACTTGTATGGTGATCTACCATGTGCTTTGTAATAAAACTACTTATGGGTGCAATACTACCCTTCAAAAATGCATTCTTTAGTTGCTGCTCATATGGGGAATCATGTGTTTTGTCTTCAGGTACCTGCATTCCACAATAGTTATTAAACACTCTAATAATCTAGCATAATATCTATCAACAGTTTCACCTTCCTGTTGGATGCATTGATTAATGCAAGTCCAGTCTGCCCTAGGCTTCCATTTCTCAGAGATTCGGTCTGTTAGACCTTTCACTCTGTTATCCAGTTCTGCGTTGCTATGTGGGAGTGGCTTATGTTCTGCGTCATGGGGATTCCAGTTGCCACTGATCATGTGCCAATCTGGACCTACGATTTGTCTGACTACTTTCTCTACTTCTTCTCCATTTAAATGGTAACTTAACCTCATACCCTGTAAGTCTTCTAAGAATTTTCTAAAATTAACTTTTGGATGGGGAATTCCCTCTGTGGCTTTCCAGATGTCTTCCGGTGTCCACGGTCTATATACCAGGATAGTTGGGTCCTGCCCTTCCTGTCCTGCCTGAGGATTTGGTACTTCTATGAGCGGACATATCTCTTCTTCACTCATAGCCCGTGGATCTCTATTCATTTGATATAACTTCATATCCCCTTTTGTTTTACGTGTTCGAGACCTAGTCTCGACAGGATCTCTGACAAACGGTTTTGATTTTGCAGGGACAGTTGGGTATAGCGGAGGTGGATCAGTTTGTCCACTTTCATATTCTGGTAAGGGAAGCAGAGGGGGCGGAGGGGCCGATGCTATTACCAAGTTATTGTCTTCTTTGTCTAAAAGCATTGCTTTTGAATTTTTAATCTTTTGTTCCCTGCGGTTTGCTTCCTCAAGCCACCTGTGTGCCTGGGGAATGCCTAATTGGCGTTGCTTTTTTACCTGACCTTTTGCGTTGGTTTTAAGCTTTTTGACAAGTTTGATAAGTGAAGGTTTTTCTAGTTTGCCATCAAATTTGTATTTATTAACCCATTTTGCACAGTACCTAACATTGTCGGCACGTTGTAATTGCATATATTTCACGTCTTCGGTTAATGACGGATCTCAGGAACTTTTTGTGCACTTATTTCCCATGTTGTCTTAACTTAGTTAGAAATTGTTACGTAACCCTTCTTATCACATGGTACCATGATTTCTCTTTTTCACAGTTTGTCCAGAATTACTGCCTACCTATCCTGTTTCCCTGATCTATGACAAGACAGCAATCTTTTTTGTCCCTGATTTGTACAATACAAAATCTCCCTGACAAAAACAAGTACTGTAACAAGTCCCTGATCTAAAACAGAGAAAAGGTAAATTCCTCCTTACCTGAGCCTCCATGATTGACCGTCTTACTGATGGAACCGTTGACTCATCCTCCAATCGCAGATCAGAAACAGTGGCTGGCCTCTTTTGAATGACAATTCAGTCAGAGGTTTTTCAGAGCAGAAGAACCGATGTGGCCTCTTCCCCATACGGTTTCATGCCACCGGGCCCATCTGACCTGAGCTAGAGTGAGAGTTTCCGGTCCGAAGGACCAATCTGTCAAAGGAAAAAATAAACTTCAAAATGATCAATACATGGCAGGTTCAGGTTAAGGCACTTTAATCTTGCAGCAAGGAGACAAAAACGTGCTAATACAGAGTTTGTCTAATTAGAATCAGGAAGTGAAATTGTCTTTATACTTTTCTTACAAGGTATTGCCCACTAAGCTGACGTAATAAATCACAAGTTCGTTCAATGTTGTTTCTCAGCAGCTGTTTGTCCATGACTTTCTGCTGGCATATCAAGTTTACAAAACACTTCCCGAGAAAAAACAAGGTGGCCTTGACGACCACCGGTCAGATACAACTTTTGCTATGCAATGTTATCATTCAAGGTACTATGGCTAATTCGAGCACAAAGCAAGTACAGATAACAGTTCATATCTTCAAGCAGTCTTTTGTCTGATGTATCTCTTCTTTTCCGCAGCTGTGCATGTTCTCATAACACGAACAGGGCTGATTGTTCATATTCAATCACATTATAGAAAACAGTATTGTTCTATTCATTCACTATTCATTCATTTTCCTGACCTAGCAGATAATCACCTGCTTCCCAGTACATTTCCAAAAGGCATAAACATGAATTTTGCTGTGCTAGCAAATACTAGGTCAGAGAGCATCTTGCAATTTCAGAAAGCATATTGCAGTTTGAAAAGCATCTTATAATCTCATACAAAATTAAGCTGCACATAAAATAGAATGAAATGTGTTAACCCTTTTAGCTTATAATAAGCACTAAACATATACATTAATACATATTTATCTAACTAAAACAGTTTTTGTACTTACTTACCTCACTTGCTTAGAGAAAAACAGCTCTTATACTCACTTTCCTCACTTGTCTAGAGGAAAGTAGTTTTTTTATTTAGGCATGTCCTAGGGTCAGCTCCCAGTGTTCTCTCCTGTCTATCTGATGAATCTGGGCATCCTGGGGCAATGTAGCAATTGCCTCATGTATACAGACAACCCTCTCGTCCTACCACCCAACACCACAATCTGTGAGAGATGCACTTATCTAGCCAAACTGGAGGCAAATCTCTCTCCAACCAAGACTGGACTTGACAGTCAAGAGGAGAAGGTAAATACTTGCACCACACCACACTCATCACGTAGTCCCACTAAACCAAGACTACCAAAATCCACACATAGAAACAAAAAAACATTTGCGGAGGCTCTCAATAATAATCTGCTCAAACAATAGAGACCTCCAAAGCAGAAATGCAAGCAACCTCCACTCCCCAACACAACCCAAATGACACATAGCCCACAGACTCAGTATGCCAGTAAACCACAGCACATAAGGAAAAACAACGTACCCAACACACTAGTCATAGGTGACTCTATAGTCAGGCACACTGATGTCCCTCTCACCAGGCTGAACAAGGAGAAGGTTACTGTCAGCTGCCTATCGGGTGCCAGGATCCGCCACATAACCCATGCACTCAGGTCACTCCACAACAAGTACAAATATGACTCTGTCATTGTCCATGTTGGTGTGAACGACCTGAGATGTACCTCCCTGGACTACATGAAAAGAGACATGGAAGAGCTGTCTGATCTGTATGCCTGGGACAACATGGTTGACAGACCACGATGCTTTGCCAGAGATGGCCTGCACCTTTTGCCCCTGGGATTCCGGATACTGGCTAAGGGTCTTGCCACCCTTATAGTGCCTTTTTTAGGCAAGGTTCAAATGACAAATTCACCACCGTAATAGGAACAGGCAAAGACAAACTGAGAATAATGCTACTTAATGCTAGAAGTCTAAATCTCAAAATGCACTCACTCGTGGCACTCATTAAAATGGAGAACATTGATGTCTGTGCAGTGACTGAGACCTGGTTCAAGGCTCTAGAGAGCACCCCTGCATTACCAGGCTACAACTCATACCACACATTTTGGCCAGCTAACCTGGACCAGAACACCAAAGGCGGAGGTGTGCCCATATTCATTAAGGATATTCACACCTCCAGGCTAGTTGCGCAGCATAATGCATCTGAGGTTATCCAAGTGCAACTAACTCTGGGCAAAACTGCAATCCAAATTGTAGCTTGCTACAGATCCCCCACCATGCTCCAGGATTCCCACTCCTCTTTTCTTGATATACTGGAAAATATTAGGGTTCAACCAAACACCCTAATAATGCGTGATTTCAACTACTCCACTATTAACTGGGAAAACTACTCATGAACCAACTCCTTCGCTCAATGCTTTCTGGAATTTATAAATTCCAATGCCCTGGATCAGCTTATCCACACTCCCACCAGGGGCAACAATATCCTAGACCTAGTCATTACCAACATGAGTGACCAGTGTTCCACACCTGAAGTCAACTCCTCGTTGGTCAGATCCTGCCATACGCAAATCACCCTAGATATCTGCATTCCCCCATCCACCATTAAGGAAACCACAGTAAAAATGTCTCCAAAGCCAATTTCATGCTTCTTAAGACAGAAGTGGCAAATTTCATGACACCCATGCAGCTGGACAATACAGATATGACTGCTGAATCCTACACAAATGCACTCTATAAGCACTTACACAAGTGCATGGATCATGCTATCCCAAACAGAACCAAGACACTATCCTGCAAAAAAAGGAAGCCAATCTGGTGGTCCCCTGCCATAAACAAACTCTACAACAGAAGTTAGAAACTGTTGCAAAAGAGAGTAAAATCTCATGAGTGGAGGAGCTCCCTGGTCATGCTCAGTAAGAAGCTGAGATCCCTTATAAGATCCTTCAAAGCTAACTACGAAAACAAAATTGCCACTGATTCTAAGAACAACCGCAAAGCATTCTATAGCTATGTTAAGAATCTCAGTGTCAACACCCAGATCTACTCTGAGTTACAGCACAACAGCACGAAAATTACAGAACCAACTGATATTGCCAACATCTTGGTGGATAGGTTCAGTGCTAACTTTACCTTCCTCTCACCCCCTAAAGGGCCCATATCTATACAGGAAGAATGCAGAGTCCCTGTAATCACATCTATGCAGGTAAAAGCTGCATTCTCTAAAACCAAAAACACAGCATCCATGGGACCGGACAACATCACAGGCTGCATTTTACTTGGACTTCAGAATGAACTGGCTCCCCACCTAAGCACCATGTTCAATCATAGTCTCATGTCAGGCTTTGTGCCCACTGAATGGAGCACAGCAACAGTTATCCCACTCCACAAAGGGGGAGCCACCACTGATCCTGGGAACTATTGCCCTATTAGCCTGAAGAGCCTGGTCTGCAAGGCCATGGAACGCCTCATCATGGAACTCATAAACAAAGACATTGGTAACCTCCAAACTCTAGACCCCACCCAATTCGAGATTGTGAAAGGCAGATCGTGCCTTCTGAACCTGATTGACTTCTTTGAGGCAGTCACCAAAGCTGTAGATGAGGGTAAGGTGGTTCAGACAGCCTATATTGACCTCGCCAAGGCTTTCAACACCATCCCCCATTTTGGAATTATACCTAAACTCACTAAACTAGGTATAAATCCCTACATCACAATATGGGTTGCTAACTGGCTCACTGACAGAACCCACACTGTAAAAGTTACAGACTCCAAATCTGACTTCAAACCAGTGACAAGTGGAGTACCACAGGGTTCAGTCCTGGAACCTCTCCTCTTTGGTATTTACTTCTCTGAAGTATAGGCTAACACAAAAGGCCTCTGGCTAATGAAGTTTGCAGATGACTGCAAACTAGGAGGCATAGTTGAGTCTCCAAATGATGTGGACATTCTACAGAAGTGCCTTACTGAGACAGATGCATGGTGTCAGAGGCGTGGCCTCAAGCTTAAAGCCAAAAAGTGCATTGTCATCCCCTTTGGTAAAAACTCTGTACCCATGAACTACCACATAAACAGCAGTCTACTTAATGCCCAATGTGTGATAAGAGACCTTGGGACCCAGGTGGACAGTAGTCTCTCTTTTGATAATCACATCACCACAGAAGTCAGGGAATCCTTCTATGTGGCACACCTCATCACAAAAGGGTTATCATCCAGAAAAAAAGAGATCATTGTTTCTCTCTACTCGGTACTCGTTAGACCCATTATAGAGTACAACGCTTCTTTTGGAATGTACCTCACAAGACATCTGCAGCAGCTGGAAAGGCCAGAGAAGTACCTCATAAAGAGGATTACTGGGCCTCAAACAGATGCCTACACTGACCGTCTCAAAAAACTCCAGCTCTACTCTGTAGCATATTGCCTAGTCTGATGAGATCTCTGCCTAACATATAAAGCTATGTTAAATCCAGAGCTGTTGGACATGCTACACCTAAAGAAATCCCAATCCCTCCGAGCTACATGCTCTAGGGGCCTAAACCTTGTCACCACAATAAACAGGACATGCTGAAGGGATAGATTCCTGTCCCAGAGACTTCCTATTCTCTGGAACAAGCTATCCATCTATGTCAAGCAAAGTTCCTCATTAACACTCTTCAAGAAAAATATCGATGAGTGGATGGGAAATAGGAAATACACCCCAGGGATCACTTCTGTGGCTCTGTCCGACAGGGGCACAGGAAATTAACTTTCTTGGGTGGCGTAAGCCAGGGAACCTTGTTGGCTAGGCTTGCTTAGGCCCTTGGGCTGATAGCCTAGTACCTACCTATTAACCTATGAATCTCACCAAAACTCAAAGACACAATGAAAATTAAAAGTACTTACTGAAATGGGAAGCCCAGTATTTGTCAAAGAGATCACCACCAGTGGCTTCAGTAATATTATCCAAACAAATAAAGCTTGATTAAATCTGAGTCATGGCACCAATTGAAATGGAAGATTTGTCATCACCAAATATCATACAGCTATTAAGTTCAACATAAAGATGGTCAAAGATTGTGAATGGAAACATATTTATTAGAATAGCATCATAATACAGAATACATCAATGTAAAGAGAGATTTAGCTATACACAAAGATACAAGAACCTTTATATTTTCTAAAATAGAAAAAACATACAAGGTTCAAAGCTTTCATAATTGTGATAAAAGCCATACACAAATTTTCAAGGTAAAAGGAGTAAACAGATACAGATATGGGGATAGTTTAAAACATTTCTCATGCTATTATCTTGACATTGCTTGTGTTCACTTTAAGTAAGCTTATCTCCAACTATGTTCCATGCAAGTACATGTTCCATAAAGTACAGGATACAAACATTTCTTTCAGGGTTGCGTGATTAGAAGAAATATTTACTACCTGCTTGGTGGTTTTATGTGTAATAGGCATACATGGAACAATATCCTAACTCTAGACTCTATGATCAGTCTCACCAAAATGATAGGAACCAAGATATGCCCTTGTATTAGATGCTTGTAAGACATTTGGCAGAGTAAACTGGAATTTCTTATTTGCAGTTATTTCCCAATTTGATATCCCCAAGGAATTCATAAATCTAATCAAATCCCTATGCAATAATTGTTATACATACCTTTATATTAATAAAACACTATCTAAACCTATAAAAATACTGAATGGAACAAGGCAGGGCTGCCCTCTCTCCCCTCTTTATTTAATGTATACATAGAGCACCTATTCCTCCATATTGCACAAATAACCTACTATTCTATCCTAAATTGTCTAGGCACAAAGATATCCCTATCCGCTTATTCTGATGATTTAAACATCTACTTCGAACACCCTAGCATGGAAGTAAAGAAAGTAGCTACATCAATAAATGAGTTCTCAAAAATCTCAAACTATAGTGTCAACCAAAAGAAATCACTTATCTTCCCAATTAACCCACTATGCCATAAAGAATATTTCATACCATATTTTTCCTTTAAATAGTGCATTCCTTTAAATACTTAGGTATAATTTATGAGCACAAACAAGTATCAGAATAATTTACTTAAATTATGGTCAAATATTACACAGGACCTACATAGATGGCAGCAGCTGAATCTCTCATTGCTATCCAAAGCAGCAATCATCAAAATGAATAGCCTTCCTAAATTCTTATATCACTTTAATGCCTCAAACTGTGTCATTCCCAATAACTTCTTTCTTTGAGTTAATAAACAACTGGCCAAATTTATCTGGTTTCCCAAGTCCGTTAGAATAAGCTACCCTAAGTTATCCCTGTGAAGATTGGACAAAGACAGGCGAAGGCTGCCAGCCTAGTCAAATAGATTTTAATACATAATTCTATCATTTGTATAAATAGATGTAAAATACAGGCGTGTGTTTTTAAATGAAAGAAAAAACACTGTAAAATTGTTATAACATTGCCCTCTTGCTGTAAAGGAAAACTAAGTCAAGCCTTTCAAATATGTCTTTTGAAATTGAAATGATGTTATGACATTCTTTGATCTTTAAAGTTGGTTCCGGTCAGGCTGGCTGAAGGCATTCTGTCTATTGTGTTAACTAAGGACTAATTGCTAGAGTGTATATGTGAAATGTCTTTTAGTGTTGTATTCTCCTGTGCAGGTGTTAGCTTGCTAAATAATGTAAATGGAGTTTCTATTAGCCTGGGAACTCAGAGCAAGTGTCAAAAATGATGTAATCTGGGGAGGAGTCAGAGGCATGTTTGTGAGTAATGTTTAAATACTATTTCACACAAGAGACAAAAAGAATTTTGACTTTGGACATCTAACCCAGCACTATTTATGCTCTTTATGCACCTAGGTAGGATTGCAGCACTGTGTTTTCTCTTAAGATTAGCTAAAGATTAGAAAGTTAGATTAAGTATTTTTCTGTGTAATCACATCTTTCCTATACGTTTCTGTGTGATCTCTGAACTCTTAGATATCTCTGTGGTGTAGTAGTTTTGTCTTGTGTTTTAATAATTTATTATTAAATATTTTTAAAGCCTTCTACTTGTGGCTGCTTTGTGTAGAGATAAGCTCTAGAATACATTGCATATTTATAGAGTTTACTGTCTAAGTCACTCCAAATTAAGCCTTGAGAGTGTTTAGTCATACTACCATTGGATATTAATATTGCACAGTAATAATTGGACATGCTTTTAAGGGCCTTTTAATAGCTGATATTATTAACTGGGTGGTGGCAGTAATTACTACCGTATAGTCTGGGTAAAGGGGCACAGATGGAGAATCTGTGTCAGCCTTTCCCAGGAGTGTCTGTAAAGTTGAATAAATACTTATCTCAAAGTGTGTGTGTGTTGTGTCAGCTACTTGGCAGGGACACGAAGCACTGGTTGGACAGAGAGGGTACTGGAGGCTTTAGCTTGCCCAGTTAGGCTGAGACCTGGACCCTATAGCTGTGCCAGTGGGGAGTCTTACTGGGGACCTGGTGAGCAAGGGGGTAACCAGCCCCAGACTGTGATCTCTGTGGGCACTTAAGGGAAATTGTATTTACTGTATGTATTAGTTATCCTTTTCTCTTCTAGGAGCGACCTCCCTGGTGTTAGTGGTGAGGATTGAGGATCCTTGATTGCTGGGCCAGGGCACGGTCATCACAATCCCTTCCCAAGGAAAAAGTGGGTCTTAACTTGCCAGACTTTTGGCTATATTATTAGATCATTGCTGCAAATAGAGTCATGCAAAAGTAAAAATTCGATCCAAAAAAGGAGACCTGGATCCTATAAAATTTGGCACAAACATAAAATCGCCAATAACATAAATCTTAAGGCTCTCCCATACATAAACCCAATGTCCATGAGGAGCATCAAGATAATCATTATCCTTAAGCAGAGTGTAAGAATATTCCAAGACCTTATTAAATCTCTTATGATGGATGTTGCTCTATGCCTCCTTCAACTCATTCATATAAACTCTAATATTAAAATGAACAATAAAATGTTAAACCTCACTGAATACCCTCTAATTAAGGATTGTACAGTGTGGGACATATATAAGCACAGAGAAAAAATGCTGCAAGAATTACAAATTGTTCTCTCTGTGAATAATAAATACACCATCATATTACAACAGATTAGAGAGCTCATAATTTCACTAACCAATGATTTGTCCCTTATGGAAGGTGATATTAGTACTTTAGGCACTATAATGGATAGCCTCTCGAATAAAAAAAGAATGCTATCAAATACCTTCAAATTGATTAAAGACATCAAATATGATTCTTTATTGCTTTTCTCTAGATATTGGAATCAACAGGGAAGAGAATTCATGGAACAACAGATACTGAAATCCACTATTAAGCTCGCCCCATTTAAAAAGCTTATCTACACGCAATTAATGATCAACAATAACACTGACTATACTCCAGTTATCCTAAATAAGTCTGATCCGAAAATCTCCCAAGCCTGCTCATGCTGTGCATTTCCCCAGGCTGACCTCATACATGTCTTATGATTTTGCAAATATTTGCAAAACCTATGGTGTTCACTCCAAGTATGCCTTGAAAAAATGGGTTACCATAAATCGACCCTATCCTGTGAAATAGCAATCCTGCATATGACAGAACTTAAACTCTCAAAATTGAAATTCCATGTCCTAATTACTCTTTGCATGCTAATGAAATTCTATATTACTAAAAATTGGCTGGATAGCACCAAACTGTCTTGGAACGGATTTAGGAATTTGGCAACCAAGGACATAGCCTCTCAAAACTTATCATAAGGAATATAAACAATATAGCCTACTAGAAGAAATTCTGGAACCTTATCATTGACCCTATTATAGGGGATTAGATAGTAACAGTGAGATGATTCACCTGATCTGGTAATGGATCCAGGAGGGTATACCCACAAATCTCTCCCTTTCCTACTCTCTTGCTTCACATCCAAGTATACATTCTCCTCTTTGTTTACTATATATCATTGACCTTTATATGCCTCATTGACTGTTTCTTTTTTTTCTGAATTTATAGCTTAGTTGCACTGTTTGTATATAGTGTTTTTTTTATTTTTGGTTTTAGTGTCTGTTGGTTTTAATGTGCTGTTTCAATTAAATGACTGTTTAAATTCTGTATGTTCCTGAACAGAAAATAATAAAAATCTTATTGAAAAAAAAAAGGTAAAAGCAGTAAACAGATGCAGATAGGAGGATAGCATAAAACATTTCTCAAGCTATTATCTTGACATGGTTTATGTGTGCAGTTTCAACAAGCTTACCTCCAACTATGTTCCATGCAAGTACATGCTACATAAAGTACAGGATACATAAATGTCTTTCAGGGTTGCATGATTATAAGAAACATAACAACCTGCTTGCTAAGCTATAATGAACTCTAACAAAAGTCAAGCTGTTCACTGTATAAGAAAGGAATATGTGAAAACTCTGCAGTAGTTTTAAGCTGGAAATTTTATAAAACAAGCATTAAAGAAATATATATCTACTACAGTTTTCCACTTATGATGCTATGAAGCATAACAGTCTAAGATTATTTTGAATTATATCATTCTCAGACATGTAAACTCTGGAATTTTTTTGTTCAGGTATAACAACCATTGCATGTGTACTTTTTCTAACAAAACAGCATATTAGCAGATTTGTAATAACAAAATATACAAGAGCTATGAAAAGTATGGTTATAACAAAAGTAATTAAACGTTGCTTTATACTGGTACCAACCATTCCAAATATATTACCTAACCACCCAAACAATGTCCAACCAGACTCAGTTTTAGTTATATTAATGGCCAGTTGCTCCATAAAATCAGCCAACATTTCTAGTTCATCATGAAAGTCTGAAACAAAGGTACATCACCATTTTCCTATCAGAAGACAAACTGTGCCTTTTGAGGCCAGTACCTAATCAAGAGGTATTCGGGTTTGTAAGACAATAGTTTGGACTTAGTTCTCTATTTGCCATGTGAATGTGTTGGACTTAGTTCTATATCTGCCATGTGAATGTTTTCCAATGTCCATTTCAGCTAATATAAAGGACAAGTGATTCACTTCATGCATAGTTCACAGTATGCCATACTGCGGAGAAAGGAAAGTGACTGCTTGCTCAGTAGGGTGTATGGCCCTCTTATTGTGCAACCTTCCTGCAGGTGTAGAGGCAGAATGAAAAATAGCTGGTGTCAGCTGTCCCACATAACAACAATCTGACCAGTTTCTATGTAACCAGGGGTAGGCACGAACTGCACACAAGTAGTAATGATTGTCCAATATTCCCATACTGTTTCCCTAGTCATACATCTTCAGTCCAAGCTTTTACCAATATAGCCTCATCAAGGGTGTTATTGCAACTGCTGTAATCTGCTCACACAGTTCCTTCTTTAACATAACGAGTATCACCCTGTGTCGATGCAGCCAATTGGTAATATATTTTTTTAGTCCAGTCGTAATGTTATGCCAAGTTTGATTTTATACAGCAATTTGCATTTCTAAATTAGTCAGTTGCACAGGGACAGATAGCATTGGAATACCTCATTGGCATCACTGGGAACAAATCCAATCACTCAGATGTTGGAAACATTTAGGTCAGTGACATATTTGATACAGCATTTGAAGAAACAAGTTTTTTCATGTTGATCAGAAGAAGTAGGAGGAGACTTAGTTATGTCATCAGAAGGAGGTGTGTTGCCATTGTCAGTCAACTTGAAAGATGTCAAACAGGTTTTCATGCAATGTGAAGCATTGGCCCAGTTTGATATTCCGGCACATTTGCAGTATGAGTAGTTAGTAGAATGAAATTAGGCCCTTTTCACTGTGGCTCCAAAGAAGATTTGCGTTGGAGCACCTTCACATAAACCCAGTCACCTTGTCACAAGTCATAACAGGAAACTGTTGTGGGTGGTGGAAGGGGCTCCTTCATATGTTTATGAAAAGTCTGTAAGATAAAAACAAGTTTTGAACAATAGTTCAGGAAAGCTTCATAGGTAAATACCAGTTCACAGTTTCTCATTAGTGGGGAAGGTGGCATTCTCATGGGATGACCCATAAGAATTTCATGAGGATTTAATTTACAAGTAGTGTTTATAGTTCTTCACATAATCATCAGAGACAGAGGCAAAGCTTCTGGCCATATACCTCTCAACCTCTTAATGCAAAAAATCTGGACAAAGCTTGACAAAATGGGGGTGCACATAGGGACATATTTTAAATATTGCTGTTATAAACTTAGAAAGTTGCTAGAGTAACAGGATTTGTTTTAATATACATTTTCTGAAGGATTAGTCTGAAACTCAAATGTATGTCATTATTTAGTGATTACAATCCTGAGATCGTCCCAGTGATTTGCCAGGAAAAAAGAGGAAAAGGCCAAAAATACGAGCCAAAAATCTGGACATTCTGCGGAAGTCTGTAAAGTTGAGAGTTATGTTAACTGGCCATTTTAGCCCCATCTCTACAGACTTTTCTAATTCTGATTTTAAGACTCTGGCTAGAACTTTCAGTAAGATCAGATGACTGTGGGTGATGGGGACAATCTAACTGTAAATAAATGTTTAACACAGAAAACTACTTCTTAACAATTTCAGTAGTAAAATGAGTGCCTCTATCTGAATTAATACTGCAGAAGGTGCCTTTTTTACTGGAGGTGGAATATTATGTGACAATCAGAGTTCACAGTTATTTACATAATGGCTAACTAGAGACTGAGATTTTGAGAATGAAGGGCAAACCAATCCAACTGAATAAGATTAAGAAATCCATGCTAACCAATATGATTCGGTAAGTGGTATGCCCAGGGTAGTAATACTAAAGGTGCTACTATCCTGCCATAAGCGTGTCTCAGCATACTTTTTACAACCCGCACTGATCAGCCTCTTATTCTCAGCCTCTAAGGCTTCATTCTGCAAAGTGATCATATCATTAAAATTACAAGGATGGTCTACCTTTGTAAATGTTTCCTGCAAAAGTAAATTTTTAGTGACAGTGACATCCAAACCAACAGCTTGATTGGCTGTATAATGTGCTAACCAGTTACCTTTAACAGTGACAGTGTCTCCTTTTATATGAGCTTCCACTTTAACTACAGCTAAAGCATTTGGTAAAAGCAAAGCATCTAATATGTCTTTTAGAAACTTTCATTTTTTTATTTCATTATCTGCTGACGTTAAAAATTCTTTCTGTCTCCACAATTCCCCAATTTCATGTGCTACCTTGAACACATAAAGGTTATCATTATAAATATTCACAACTCTATCTTTAGATAATTTACATGCTTCGGTTGACACCATAAATTCAGGAACTTAGGGCGATGCAAGCCCTACTATTCTTTCTTAACACAATACTGTATTTTCAGCACATATAGCAATACCTGCAGAAAGGTCTTCATTTCTTTCTTTCCCACATGATTCATCCACAAACAATTCTATTTCTGCATTGTCCGTTGGAGTATCATTCAACCTGGGTCTAGGAGAAAGCACGTGGTTAGTCACAATTATACAGTCATGCAGTTCACCATCTTCTGTCATAGGCAGGAGGGATGCCAGGTTCAATACCTGGCATCGCTCAATGGTGATTGAATAGTTAGAAATAAGCAACAATTTATATATTGTTAACTTGGCTGCCAAATTATGTTGCTTCTTAAATTTTAGCAACAGTGCAGATACTGCATGAGGAACTGCAACTGTAAATTTATGTTTTGGGACCATTGCTGCTCATTGTTCTACCCTCAGTGCAGCTGCTGCTAATGCCTGCATGCAGGCCAGTAATCCTGTAGCCACCAGGCCTAACAATGAATTGTAATATGCAGTAGGTCTAAATGCATGTGTAGCCCTGATGCATACCCCCCCCCCTTTTTGTGACAGAAGAAAGTAAAAGGTTTCTTATAATCTGAGAGTCCTAAAGCTGAGACTGTAGCAAGGGCCTACACTGACCTCCCTCTCTCCCATTTCAATCTACCCCAGAGATAGCCTTGGTGGAGCCACAGACACATTTTCAGCATCTGTCCACTAGATGGCACCCCCCCCCACCAATTAAATTCCAATTCACTAACTCTCTTATAATTTTCTGTTTAATAACTGGCTTTACTTTTTCCCTTTAAAGCACTGTAAACTCTAACTTTACTTTCCTCTCTTAAAACACCATAGCCCACTCTATCCGACTACATCCTTGTTCCCTGTACTTACCTGTCTGCAAACCTCACTCCACTGATAGGTTCTCAATCTTCCCTTGCCTTCCTTGGCTCTACCCGCTCCGTTCGCCCTGCGGGCTCACTCCACTCCCCTACCCTGCCCCCAATTCACACCTGCCCCCAGCATCTCTACCTTTATTCCTCACAAACCACACCCACTTATTCAATTACCCAATCATTCTCCATTCCCTCAAAACACCCATTCTCTTATCCCGCCCACTTTAATCTTAAATTACCCCACCTAGTTTACCCCACCTATCCAAATATCTTCAATTACTCTATTAACAAACAACCTTTAACTACTACCATATCAAACACAACTCTACTTCCCACTCCTTTCTCTAATATAAAAGACCTACCAGCTTCACAACCCATACAATCACTCTATAATTCGCAAATTGTTTTAGTAATCTACTTAACAACTCCTCACCTCATCTCATAATGCTTTCTAAACCTTTACTCATCTCTCTTCTACTACTACTACTCCTACAGTTTTCCTTTATTCTCTACCTCACCCAACCCACTAATATCTACCACTCACAATCCTTCCACATAACTAACCATCTTACCTCATCTCTCCAACACTCACACACCCCAATTTCTCCACACCTATATCCCATAAAAAAGCATAACCTCAAATAGACATTATACTCCCATAGTAACTAGCAAATCTTCCAAAATCATAAGGGAGCCCAATGTATACTCTAAACTTTCCAATAACCTCTCTAACTCTATCCTACATCTAATTACCACCCTATTATCTGCAGATATCCATCCTAACCCAGGTCCACCCACCTCAACAGCTATGAACAAGTCCATACTACTTACCTCTTTAAACTCCCAAAGCATAGTCAACAAAATCCCAAACCTGCATGCCTGGCTCACACACAATAAACATGACATCCTATCCATCTCAGAAACATGGTTAAAACCTCACATAAAAGACTCTGAAATTATCCCACCCAACTATTCTATCATTAGAAAAGACATATCTCATAAAAAGGGGGTGGTGTAGCTCTCCTCTACTTATCCTCACTATCAGTTACTCCCTATAAAAAACCCACTCCCCACTTTAAAAATTCTGAATTACTACTAACATTACTCCAAATCAACAAACACAAGCATATATGTATAGCCTCCCTCTACATTCCTCCAGGTGACAATATTTCTACACTTGAAGACATTCTCTCCTGGCTCTCCACCAACATCAGTAATGAAACAATAATCCTAGGAGACATGAATATCAATTGGGCCTCCATTCAGTCTTCCTCTAACCCACTTAACATTAACCTCTACAACTTCTCTCAGCTTATCAACTCTGTAACCCGCCCCTCAAAAAAACTCTCCAGTGGCACTACCCTAGACTGGATCTTAGTCTCTCACCCTCATTACTACTCTGACAGCGGTACTCTCCCCGATCTTCTTAGTGACCACTTACCCACCTTTACACACCGACTACCCTTACCACTTCATCGTACTCATAATTTTATTACCACACGTAACCAAAAAAACTTTGACCCAACAGCCTTTTCTAACTCTCTAAAAGAAATAAATTGGAACAGCCTAAAAACACTTCCTCTAGATAATGCAGTTGCCCATTTCAGCACAACATTCTTACACCTCCTAGACCACCATGCTCCCCTAAGAACAAAAAGAATAAAGACCAAAACTGCTCCTTGGCTTACCAAAAATACACTTGCTACAGTGCGACACAGAGACAAACTCTGGACTCAATACCAAAAAAATAGGACCCCCCCTCATCCATAATGAATATAAAACACTTCGAAATAAAGTAAAAAAGCTCATCATCACTGATCGACAAAATTACTTCTCCTCACTCCAAAACAACAATAAAACAAACCCTCAGAAATTCTGGAAAGGCATCTCCACTCTCCTACATCCCAGTAAAGCAGACACCCCCACCCCAGACCCGAATGCTTTCGATACAGACTTGGCTACTCAATTTAACTTTTTTTTATTGACTCTATATCCAAATTAACCTCTTCCTTCTCTAACACTACTACTCTTTCCCATTTACCCCCACCCTCGTCTACTTACCCTCCACCATCAACCACTAGTGCACCCCTTCTCCCATCCTCTAACTCTACACCCTTCTCCTCTTACTCCACTCTCCCTCCCTCCTCATCACCCCTACCCCTAGATACCCCCTCCTCCCACTCCCCACCTTTCTCTTTAAAACCATACCCACATCTACCATAAAAAACTCCTTCTAAAACTGAAGCCTGGTTCAAATGCTCCTGATAATATTCCTCCACAATTCCTGAGCATAGCTGCCGAAGCAATTGCCTACCCCATTAGTATTTTAATAAACTGCTCCATCCAAGAAAGCACAGTACCCCTAATTTGGAAAAAGGCCTTTATCATACCCCTACATAAAGGAGGCAAAAATAACAATGTGACTAATTTCCGGCCCATTGCTATCCTGTCTCCCATCTCTAAACTCCTTGAAAAGTGTATCCAATTACAACTCCTACCATATCTCATTGATAACCACCTATTAACTCCCACACAACATGGTTTCAGACCAGGCCACAGTACTATGACAACCCTCCTCTCCTTCCTGGAAACTGTAAACAAAGCCCGAGACTCAGGTCATACTGTTTCTTCCCTTTTTCTGGATCTCTCTAAGGCCTTCGACACTATATCCCACAATCTTCTTCTATCTAAACTCTCTAAGCTTTACCTGTCTCCTTCCTCTCTGAACTGGTTCTCTAGCTACTTATCCAACAGATATCAAGCAGTAAAATGGAAAAAGGCAACCTCCTCATTCCTTAATACCCCAACTGGAGTTCCTCAAGGTTCCATATTGGGTCCCCTCCTCTTTAATATATTTATTAATGACTTCCGCAACTCTATCCCTTTCTCTAATATCATCCAATATGCAGGCGACTCTACCATTATTTGCTCAGCCACTTCTATCCCCACACTTCTAAAGCTAACTCAAGATGCTTTTTCTTCCACTGAACAATGGATGGAAAAAAATCACTTAGCACTCAATGCTTCTAAAACCAAATTAATGGTATTTACTCCCTCTAAAGTCACCCCTTTCAACAAAAACACATGTTGTATTACTAGTCATAACAACACAACCCTGGAACTGGTATCAGAGACCAAGCTACTTGGCATCCAAATTGACAATCAGCTTAAATTTAACTCCCACATACAACTAAATATCAAAAAACCCCATCAAAAACTAGGCATGCTTTATTGACAAAATCATTATCTTACACCCACCACTAAACTCACCCTCTCTACATCTTTTCAGATCCCCTCCCTCCTCTATGGTGCTTCACTCCTAACTAATCTACAATCCTCTCTGAAAACTCAACTATCTTGTTGCTACAACAAAATCGCCAAGTTCGCCACTAGCCATAAGTCTTCCACTCACCACTGTTCCTCTCTCCACAAACTAAAATGGCTAGAGCTACCCAATCAGCTTATCTATACCCAGCTCACTCTAGCACACAAGCTCATTCTCAACCCTTCACTCTGTCCCTCCCTTTCCTCTGCATTTAAAATGCACCTACCTGACAGAGTGCTAAGGTCTAACAACCAAAATCTTCTAGAAGTATACAAACCAGCTCGTCCCCAGGCAAACACCTCCTATCCTTTAGTCTAGCACGACTCTGGAACTCCCTACCACCATCCATTTGTACTACCCCTAGCTACTCTATCTTCAAAAAAACTCTCCACTCACATCTAGTAACCCAATGGGAATGCTCCTGCTGCCACCCTACATAACTTACTCTGCAAACTTTCATCTTCTCTTCCCTTCAATAGCATTCTTCCTTTTCATATATTCTTGTAAATTAATTTCTAAATGTATGTAATTCTTACCCACACCTCTCTCTGCAAGTTTACCAACATGTATTATCGATCCTGTATATGTCTACTAATTATTCCCTTAATATTCTGTATTACCTGTTCATTTATCACTAACCTAGACTGTTTGTAATATTTGTCCTTGTCTTAATTTCTGTAGTATACTTTCAATCTATGACATATAGTAATGTTAATAGTTTTTGGTCCACTCTATTTTATAACACATGTAAGTTTATAATCTACATCATATAGTAACCTTGATTTGTTTATGGAGCTTTTCTCCCTAGGTCTAAATCCTGTTGTATATTTTCAATCTATGACATATAGTAATGTTAATAGTCTTTGGTCTGCTCCATTTTATAACTCATGTAAACTTATAATCTACATCATATTGTAACCTTGATTTGTTTATGGAACTTTTCTCCCCAGGACTCCATTGAAAATGGGTTCACTTTGGCCCAATGGACTATTCTGGTAAACCAACTGCTAATAAATAAATAATAAATAAAAAAGCACGTTCTTCCTTTTCTTTCTGGGCAATGGCTCTGGTGTATCTTGTTAGAGCATATCAGTCAAAGGTCTAGCAATTTTTCCTTAATTTGGTACCCATTGTCTGCAGTATCCAGCCAAACCTATGAAAGCTTGTTGCTACTTCTGATTAACAATATGTAAAGGCAGGAGGTGCCTATCTCCGTGTAATATTAAATATCCTAAATACTTTACCTTAGGTGACCACAACTGAAGTTTTTCCTTTGATACTTTCTGTCCCTTTTTTGTTAATTCAGTCAGTATATGTATGGGGTACTGCTGACAATGTGTTAGTGTATCTGAAGCCATAAGTAAATCATCTACATATTGTACCAAATACAGATTTATACAGAAACTGGATTTCATTAAAGTCCTGCTTTAAAAATGTGAAAAGATTGTGGGACTATCAACAAACCCTTGTGGCAGTCGTAACCATGTATATTTGGACTCCCCCATATGTGAAAGCAAATAAATACTGGTTATCTGGATGAATAGGGATGGAAAAGACAGTCGAACATAAATATACTACCAAAAAGGAAGTAGCCCATGGTGGAATGCAACTCAGTATGGTTGCTGGATTTGGCACTACAGAGTATGAAGGGATGACAACCTGACTGACTGCTCTTAAGTCCTTTCCAAACCTGTATGCATCTCTGCCTGGCTTTTTAACTGGAGAAATGAGAGTATTACAGCAATTATATTTTATTGTTATAATTCCCTGCTGAAGAAGAGATTCAGTTATAGGTTTGATGCCCTATTTTGCCTCTGGTTTCAAAGGGTACTGTGCTATATGAGGAAGTGTCTTTAAAGGATCCACACATATTTTTAGGGGTATAGCATATTTAACAGACTTACCTCAATAGAATATCTTCCCACAAAGTAATAGGAACCTGCTATAACAGTCTGTTGTCTGCACTCAAACATAGCTCTGCTGTATTTTTTTGAGTAACACTAAGTACGGTAATCACTTCTTCTTTAGATTTGGCTGGTACACCTAAATAAACACATCTGAAGTACAAAAGATTATACATTGTAATTTACAAAGCAGAGCCATACCCATTAAGTTTGCTGCAGCTGAGTTTCTTAACAGAAAGGCATGTTTATTTTCAATTGCTCCTAAAGTGACCAAGATAGGTTTAGATACAGGAAAAACAGTGGGAGTGTTAATGACACCCACTGCTGACTCTTTTTCAGATGATACTGGAATTTTATCCTGGTCATTTATTTTTAACACAGATCAAGTCACACCAGTGCTAATGAGAAACAGAATATATTTTTGTCCTACTTTTAACTTAACAAAAGTTCATTCTTGATCTACATGCATTAATGCTGTTATGACTACCTCATCCTTTACCCCTTGAGTGTTATCAATACATGTCGTCTGGGAGTGGGGATGGTACAGAAACATTGGAAAGATTTTGATTTTACCACTGCTGCATTTGATGTTCTTCGTGTTTCAATGTTGCAATCATCATCTATGGGTTACCCCTGCTGTGGTAGCCCTTGGCCGGCCCGAATATCAGAGTCAATTTTTTTGCGTCTGCTGCCATCGCCTGTAGTATGACGTCAGATCGTCAGTGCTATAAAGCAAGGCAGCCAATGTCATTACATCAGTCTTTCTTACTGTGGAGCCTGTAGCAGAAGCAGTTTGCCCGAGTGCCGGTCGGTCGCTAGCAGAAGTTGAATTTCAGCTGAAAAAGTCTAAAGCTAAGTACCCCGTTGAGGATCCTTTTTTCTTCCACTAACCAAAGTCTGAAAAAGTTAACAATTGTCTCGCCTGTGGAAAGCAGATCCCACACTGAGACTTCCATTCTTACTGCATCACTTGTTTAGGCCCAGACCACGACATCCCTAGTTGCCAGATCTGTGCCCTCTTTAATGAGAGAACCATTTGCCGTTGAGCTCTTTTTGTAGACAGTTATTTTCGTGTTCCATCTTCGCATTCTGATATGGCATCCATCAGCCAAGAATCTGTGGACATTTCAAAAAAACGTAGAGATAAAGATAGAGACAGACCACACAAGGCTAAGACTTCTGGCGATGCTACCGCTAAGCACATCATCAATTCTCTGTAATTCAGCGAGGCACTTTCGCAGCCCTAATGTCTGATTCGATATCTATGCAGGCCTCTACCAACACCATTTCGGAGTCCATTATGCCACAGAAATCTTCTTTGTCTTTCGAGCCTTTGGTTGTCGCTGCCTTGGTTTGGTCTGGAGCTGCGACACAGGCACTGGCTTTCGAGGAGGCCTTTTGCACTACCGCATCTAGACAGAAAATTACGTCTTCACATCCAACTACCATTTCTCTCAGACCGATGGATTCTCTCGGATCTAGGAGCCAGGCCACTCCTAGGAAATCTGCTTCTTGCCACCATCTTGCTACTTCACCACCACCCCAAGCACAAATGCTTAAAATGGCAGAGGATCTCATCTCCCTTACTCGGGGTAGTCAGGCCACTAATTCTAAAAGGAAAAGGCACTATTCCCCAGAAATTATGACAGAACAGGATTCTAAGGAATTTGATTATTCAGTTTTTGAAGAGGAACAGCATCCCTTAATTGCCTATGAGGATTCAGATGCAGAGGAATCCATCCCTTCTGCCTCCCCTCCAGAGGACCTTTCCTTTGGGGAAACCCTTCACTCCCTCAGGGAACATTTCCAATGGGAAACTCAGTACGTCCTACAGTCTAAGAAAAGACTTAAGAGAGTTTCTAGACCTGCCCCAGCACAGACCCCTGGCCACCCCCCCTATTTAAGAAGTGGTGGATGATGTTTTCCATGAATCCAACTTAGCCCCTGATGCCCTCCCTGCTTCTCCTGCTCCCAGTAAACCTGTCAGGTTCTACAGAGTACCAGATTCTCACAAATACCTGTACAGAAATCCTGCTGCAGACCCAGAAGTCATTACACAGGGACCTAAAGGAGTTAAGATTAATAATGCCAAGAATTCTCTTCCTTCTGACAAGGAATCCAGAGCTCTGAACAGATGGGGTAAAAAAGTATACACCTCTGCAACCTTAGCTATCAGAGCAATTGTCAGTTCCATATGTTAAAATTTGAACATCACATTTTGGAACAATTAAAACAGAAGATTGCTACCTTTCCTGACTGTGCCAATTTAAAAGAGTTAGCAGATTTACTGCATTCTGCTTGTCAAGTGGCCAAGCACTCATTACAATGTGGATATGATGCCATAGAAGCTTCTAACAGAGCAACAGTGATAGGATCTGTTATTAGGAGACATGCATGGCTGAAGGAACAACCTCTTCCTAATCATGTCAAGCCTAAACTTATTGATGCACCCCTAGATAAGGAGCATTTGTTTGGGGAAAAAGCAGAAGAGATGCTTAAAAAGATGGAAGACAAAGCAAAATCTATGCAAACAGTAAAATACTTCTTTCAAGTTCAACCTCTCAGATTCAGCAAGAACTTTCCCTCTAAGCACTGGGCCTTCCCTCACCTAGCAGACAGGACCAAGGTAAGCCCTACAGGGACAGACCATCCAGGCCCCTATCCCTGGGCCAGCAGAGAAGCAAACAATGGCCCACTTCCGTCTCTAAGGCAGGGAGCTCTAAGCCAACCTTCTATGGCAAACACTCACAATGACTCCCACTCCCCCTCTCCCCTCCCATTTGTCATCAAAAACTAGGAGGAAGGCTTTCCCTCTTCAAAGACAATTGGTTTTCTGTGACAAAGGACCAATGTGTCTTAAAGATAATTTTTCAGGGATACAAATTCTCTTTCAGCAAACTCCCAATTCCAAGACGGTATCCATACCTACCTCCAAATCAGTGGGCAGAGGCATTGAAACAGGCCCAAACTTTCATATCCCGGGGGCAGTAGCACCTATCCTTTCCAATCAAACAGGTAAAGGCTTTTATTCCAGACTATTCCATTTGCCCTGAAAAGAGGGCACTTGTCACCCCATCCTGGATCTATCCAATCTGAATACCTCCCTGGTGGTCCCCATATTCAAACTGCTAACTTTGCAGCAGCTGCTGCCTATGCTAACAAAAATGTCTGGCTAGTAACCCTAGAACTAAAAGATGCCTACCTCCACATCCCCATCAGGGAATCATGCTGAAAATGATTGCGCTTTAGGCTTACAACATTTTCAGTTCTCTGCGTTTCCCTTTGGCTTAACTACTGCTCCCAGAGTATTCACCAAATGCTTGGCTCCAGCCATAGCATTCTGCAGACAGAGAAGTATACAGATTTACCGTTATCTGGATGACTGCCTCATTCAGGCAGAGTGCAAAGAAAAGCTGCTCCAGGACCTCCTTTTTGTCAAATCACTCCTAATGCCCCTAGGGCACACAATCAATGAGAAGAAGTAAAAACAAAACCCCACCAGGAAGAAAATTTTCTTGGGAGCTGCACTAGACACAGCATCCCAAATGGCCTTCCTATCTCCTATCTCTTTACCCAGCTGGCTTCCACAAGTCACGTCACTGTGAGGAAGTTCTTGCAAGCCCTGGGATACATGACATCTTGCATCCTTTTCATTCCCCTGGCCTGGCTTCACATGAGAAAACTTCAGTGGTATTTAAAGATCCTTTGGTGCCAGCACTTTCAGTCCCTAGAGACCTCTGTCCCTCTGATCCCATGTATAAGGGCCAAGTTTTTCTGGTGGGTAGAGGCTTGTGCCAGGAACATGGGTCTTCCGTTCATCCCCTGCCCTTCTGGCCATACCATCACCAACAACACCTCAGACATTGCTTGGAGTGCTCACCTAGCAGGCAGGTGCACCCAAGGTCTTTGGGATGCCCAGCAACTACACTTGCACATCAATCAGAAAGAAACAATGGCAGTACAAAAGGCTCTGACATCCTTCAAACCCCATCTCAGGCCAGGGGTTCTCCTTATAAAAACAGACAACACCACAGTAATGTGGTACATCAGCAAACAGGGTAGGACCCAATCTTTCCCCCTGTGCAAGTTAGCCATGAGCCTCTGGCTTACAGCCACCTCCAGGGGTCTACACCTAATTGTCCAATATCTCCCAGGGGTCAACAATACCCTGGCAGACTACCTAAGCATAAACTTACTGGACCCCCATGAATGGCAGCTCCACAGGGAAATCTTTCTGCAAATCACTAAGGAGTGGGGGACTCTGGAAGTGGATCTCTTTTTCTCGCACCTCAACCACCAAAAGTTCTGTACCAAGGAGTATCACCTCCTAGCATGGAAGGTGGATGCCTAGAACTTCTCCTGGAACTCCCTCTTTGTGTACGCATTCCCTCCCTTATTCCCAAGGTACAGCTCAAAATAAGGGAGGAGAGACCAAAGGCAATCCTCATTGCTCCAGATTGGCCCAGACAATATTGGTACCCCTTGTGATGCCCATGCACTGGTAATCAAGGAGCCTCAGTCCTCACCACTAACACCAGTGAGGGGCGTCCATATAGGAAAAGGATAATAAATACACTCACAGTAAAGTACAATTTCCCTTAGGAGCACACAGAGATCACAGTCAGTCTGAGTCTGGTTGCTCGCTTTCTGTCCAGGTCCCCAATAAGATTCCCCACTGGCACAGCTATAGGGTTCAGATCTCAGCCTAGTGGGCAAGCTAAAACCTCCAGCACCCTGTCTGTCCAACCTGTGCTTCGTGTTCTTGCCCAAGTAGCTGACACACACACACTTCGAGATAAGAGTTTATACAACCACAGAGGCACTCCTGGGGAAGGCTGGCACAGGTTCTCCAGCTGTGCCCATTTTACCCAGATTATATGGCAGAAATCACTGCCACCACTCAACTAATATTTATCAGCTACTTAAAGGCCCTTATGAAGGGTGTCCAATTATTACTGTGCAATATTATTATCCAAATGGTAAGTGCAACCAGTCAAGACTTATTTGGAGTGACTTGGTACAGTATCACTATATACATGCAATGTACTCTTAGAGCTTAAATTATCTCTACACAAAACAGCCATAGTTGAAAGGTTTAAAATTATTTAATAATAAATAATAAAAACACGAGACAATACTTCTTACTACACTGTGTTAGTCAAGAGTTCAGAGATCACAGAGAAATACTTAAAATAATATAGTAGCAAAAGTTCTGACATCACAGAAATGCAAACTAGTTTAATCTTCCTATTTCCTAGCTATATCTAAGAGAAAACACAGTTCTAAAATCCTACTTACATATAGATACAGGCAGTGTTGGTGATGTTGGATGTTCTCAAGACAAATGCTCTAATGCTCTCATTCTTTCTGTCCTTAAATTGATAACACAGTACCGATGATTCATTTCAGATCACATTTATTTTTGGTTCCCAGGCTAACATATTCTCAGAGGTTAATAGCTCTTGATCTTGCAGCTGGTCAGGAAGCCAGAACAATAAAAGAATTTATACATGCAAATTCTAGCAATTAACTCTGGTCTCAAGACAATAGCCAGAATTCCTTCATCCATACATACCGGCTCCAAGCCCTGACATCAAAGAATTGACTTATTAGCTTTGTTACAGCAGAGTGCACTGTTGCTATATTTTTGCAGTTCCACACGTAACACCATTTTTCCAGTTTAAGAGAACAAGCCTGTGGCTTATATAAATATTTACAAATGACAGAATTATCCACAAAATTCTATCTGGCTAGGCTGGCAGCCTTCACCTATCTTCAGACATCCCCCTCCCCGAAGAACTCAAGCTGTTTTTTCAAGTGACCCTTGAGAAACGCTGCTTGAGAGGGTTAGGTCTGTCTGAGTATACATTACTCCATTCCCTGTCTTGAGACCCCATCTGCATTGGCATTGCTAATCCCAGTGGGGTGGTGCAATGACATATCATATGCTTGCAACCCTAGGCTCCATCTAAGCAACTTCTCATTTTGCTGGCTGGCTTTGTTTAACGATGTTAGGGGGTTGTGATCTGTTACTACAGTGAATTTTCTTCCATACAGATAAGGCTGAAGTTTCTGCAATGCCCACACTATGGCTAGACATTCCTTTTCTACAGCTGCATAGCATTCCTTCTGGGGTTGGAGCCTATGATTGAGATAAACCACTGGGTGCTCTTCTTCCTCTGAAAAAATCTGGCTAAGTACACCCCCACCCCATGGTTTGAAGCATCCACCTGCACAACAAATTATTTGCTGGAGTCTGGTCTGGCTAACACAGGGTATCCTCCCAAAGCTTCCTTTAGCTCCTGGAATGCCAGCACACAGGCTGTGGTCCACACTACCTTATCTAGCCTGTTATTCCTTGTCAGGTCTGTGAGGGGAGCAGCTATGGTACTATAACTGGAGATGAACTTTCTGTAGTACCCTGCTGTCCCTAAGAATGCCCTCACCTGTTTTTTTTTGTAACAGGTGCAGGCCATGCCTGATTGGCTTCTACTTTGGCAGGGTCTGGCCTGATCTTACCACTCCACACTCTATGTCGCAGGTAGGAGACCTCTGCCATACCCACCTGATATTTGCTCAGCTGAATGGTCAACCCTGCCTTCTGTAGTCTGCTCAGCACCTCCCTGACATGTTGAAGGTGCTGTTGCCAGGAATGGCTGTAGATGGCAGTATCATCAAGGTAAGCAAGGGCAAATCCTCCCACTCCTGCTAGGATATGATCTACCAACCTCTGGAAAGTTGCTGGGGCATTTTTCATCCCAAAGGGCATCTTTGTGAACCCATACAAGTCAAAAGGAGTCACAAAGGCTGACCTCTCTCTAGCACTGGGAGTCAGGGGCACCTGTCAGTAACCCTGGTAAGATCAATAGTTGTAAGATACTTAGTCACACCCAGCTGCTCTAGGGCCTCTTCTGTCCTAGGCATGGGGTAAGCATCTGACTCAGTGTGACTATTTAATTTCCTGTAGTCCACACAGAACCTAATGCTGCCATCCTTCTTTGGCACCAGCACCACTGGGGAGGCCCAGGGACTGTTGGACTCTTGAATTACCCCAATTCAAAACATTTCCTGTATCTCCTCCCTCAGATTCTGACTCTTTCAGGCATCATATAAGAGGCCTGCCTAATAGGCCTTTGTGTTCCTGTATCCATCTGGTGCTACAACAGGTGGGTGCACCCTAGTTTCCCTGTGAACATGTCACTAAACTCCTGCAACACCACTCGGATTTCTCGGACCTGGGTAGGAGATAGCTGCTGGGACATTGCTACCCCTTCCACTGAGGTGTCAGTCTGAGCCTCACTGAGGAGATCAGTCACCAGATCTCCCTCAGACTCCTCTGCAATCTACTGCAAATGCTCAGCATAAGGGCCTTCCTATCATGGTAAGGTTTCATCATGTTAACATGGTACAATTTGTGCCCCTGCCTCCTGCCTAGCAGTTCCACCATGTAATTAACATCACTTACCTTTCTTACCACCTTCTAGGGTCCCTTCCAAGCTACTTGCAGCTTTTTGTGCCTGACAGGAATGAGAACCATTACCTGCTGCCCTACAGCAGACCCTCTAGGTCGAACATTCCTGTCATACCATACATTTTTCAGTTGTTGGGTTTCTGCCAGGTTCTCCTGGGTCAAAAACGAGTTCCCTGAGCCGTGTCCTGAGGTTTGGGGGATATGCCACATTAGGCTCCTTGTGAGATTCACACTCACCTTCCCACTCATCATGAATTAAATCTAGAGGTCCCCCACCTTATGCCCATACAGCAACTCAAAGGATGAAAAACCTGTGGATTCCTGGGGAAACTCTCTATAGGCAAACAACAGATGGGACAAATATTTGTCCCATTCCCTCTTAAACTGGTCTGCAAATGCCCATAGCATAGACTTGATTTTAGAGTTTAACCTCTCAACAAAACCATTAGTCTGGGGATGGTAGGGGGTGGTCTTCAGTTACTTCACCCCACAGTACGTCCGCAGACCAGCCAGCAGGTCTGACATGAAACTGGCACCTCTGTCAGTCAGTATTTCTTTTGGGAAATCTACCCTGCTGAAAATCTCTAACAAAGCATTTGCCACCTTTTCTGCTTCATTGGAGGAGAGAGCCATTGCCTCAGAGTATTGTGCAACATAATCCACTACCACTAGGATATACTTTTTCTCTGTGGAACTTGGGGTACTCAGAGGCCCCACAATATCCATAGCTACCCTTTGAAATGGCTCCTCAATCACAGTAAAGGCATCAAAGGAGCTCTCACCTTGTCTCCAGCCTTGCCTACCTTTTGGCACTGCTCACATGTCCTGCAGTACCCCGTTACATCTCTGGAAATTTCAGGCCAATAGAAGTTCTGCATAATACATCTCTTTGTACATTTTATGCCCATATGACCTGCAAAGGAAATATCTTGTGCTATAGCTAGAAGCACCAGATGGTAGGCTCTAGGCACTACCAACTACTGTACCCTTTCACCTTCTAGCCCTCCCTCAGGGGTCCACTCTCTATACAGTAACCCTTTGTCCCAGTATACAGATTCCCCCTTCCCTTGAGAATTAGGTGCCTCACTAGCTACCTGCCTCAGGCCTTGCAATGTAGGGTTCGAGAGCTGAGCCTGTCTCAACTCTCTCTTTGTAACCCTTCCCAGCTCCCCTTCCACAGGAAGTCTGGCATCCTCTGACAGTGGTGCCTCACTGTCAGCCTGGGTACTACTACTCACCTCTACCTTTGCAGTCCCTCTGTCCAAGGGAACATCAGTACCCACAAGCAGCTGTGGCTCACCTTCAGTTTTACTGCTACAGAGTAGCTCCCTCCCTGAAGTAACCACCTCACCAGTCCTGGCTGCAAGTATGGAGTATGTCTGAGTCTCCCCCAGGCTACCAGACCCACATGCTTGTCGCCTAGCCTGACTACATGTAACTGCATAAGCACATGGTACTGCCTCATCCAAATCCTTCCCTATCAGGACATCTGCAGGATGGTAGTTCAGTAGCCCTGTTGTCTCAAGACAACCTACTAGTGACATTTTGCCTTTCCCAATTACTGACTCTCTCACCTTTTGTTCCCCACCTTATCTCCGTGGACAACTGTATGCCACATGGCCCCACCAGTTGCATTTAAAACATTTAAACCTAGGTCCTTGGCATGTACCTGGACTAGTGTTATCCCCTGCTACTGGCAGATTCTGTTGGGGCAGTTTGTGCTGCCCACCATGGGTTCCTTTAGACCCATGAGCAGTACTGGGGGTTCCCTTCCTGTGCAGGGATGCCCTGCTTGCTAGGTATATGTCTTCCTTCTTACCAAACTCATCTGAAGTAGCACATTGTCTATCAGCTAACCAGATCCTCATGTTCTCAGGCAGACTGCTAAGGGCTTGTTCCCTCACCAAAAGGTCTGCCAGTCCTACAGAAATGGTGACCTGACATCCACTCACCCACCTATGAAAATAAGTGCTCAATTCAGCAACATATTCACACACACTTTCATCTGCCTTGCGTCTGTGCTCAGAAAAACTTTTTTCCTATACGTTTCAGGTGTTAGCTTAAAACATTCTAACAAGTGATTTTTAACAGCAGTATAATCAAAAGATTCACAATCAGCAAGTTTAGGCAACACCGTTACAGCTTTACCATGGAGTAAGTGGGTCAGGAACCGTATCCAGAGCCTTTGGTCAAAATCATACTGTTTACATACCTTCTCAAACATATAAATAAAACTATCAAAATTATCCCCCTCTTTAAACTGCAGAAGAAATTTACTGACCTTTTGCACTTCTGGGGTCCAGTTACTCCCTTCCCCATTACCTCCTTGACTCTGGCGAAGAGTCAGCATCTCCCTCTCATGCTGCCTCTGTCTCTCCTTTTCCTCAGTTTCGAGGCATAGCAGTTTCTCATTCTGCTCAGCCTGCAAATCTTGCAGTTTCTCCTTGTCCTCACTCTCTATATACACCAGTCTCTCAGCTGCTTCTAGTTCCAAACACCTGGCCTCCAACTCAAGTCTCTTTAGCTCCAGCTGAATTTTTAAGTCCTCTTCAGAAAGGTTGAGCTGTCCATTATCTGAGTGTAGTATGTCTCTACTGCCAGTCTGATCGTCCTCCTGGTTGCTGTTTTCTGATGCAGCTGTGACCAAAGCTGCAATCATGTCTGCCTTAGTCAGGTTTCCATGCACCAGTCCCCTAGCCTGGCACATCTCGGGTAGCTGGCTCCTTGTCAGCTGTCCATACTACTCTGCTGACATGCTGCCTGCTCTCCCTGACTAATTAAGCTAACAAAAATAATAAAACAATTGTGATCTGAACTCTTGTGTATTCACTGCGTGGCTGATTTAGAGTACAAAACACCTTCAGTTATCACTTTACACAAGCTACAGGGATTCGATCTACCCACACCACTACAAGTCAATTAGTATTTGCCAATCAATTAATATGTGGTGTGGATATCACACCATTGCCAAGCAATTAATATGTGATGCTCATGCACTGGCCCAGGAATCAAGGAGCCTCAATCCTCATCACTAACACTAGTGAGGGGCATCCATATAGGGAAATTATAATAGATACACACACAGTAAAGTACAATTTCCCTTAAGAGCACACAGAGATCACAGTCAGTCTGGGGCTATTTCCTTCCTTTCTCTCCAGGTCCCCATTAAGACTACCCACTGGCACAGCTATAGGGTGCAGATCTCAGCCTAGTGGGCAAGCTAAAATCTCCAGCACCCTCTCTGTCCAACCAGTACTTCGTTTCCCTTCCCAAGTAGCTGACAAACACAAACTTTGAGATAAGAGTTTATACAACCAAACAGACACTCCTGGGGAAGGCTGGCACAGGTTCTCCAGCTGTGCCCCTTTTACCCAGACTATGTGGTAGAATTCACTGCCATCACACAGCTAATATTTATCAGCTACTCAAAGGCCCTGATGAAGGGTGTCCAATTATTACTGTGCAATATTATTATCCAAATGGTAAGTGCAACCAGTCAATACTTATTTGGAGTGATTTGGTACAGTATCACTATATACATGCAATGTACTCTTAGAGCTTAAATTATCTCTACACAAGATGGGCTTCTAATATCAGACCTCCCAGAAAGCCTCCCACGCCACCCTGGGACCTGAATTATATTCTAGAAAAACTAACCTTACCTCCTTTCAAACATTCTGCTTCTACAGGATTAAAATACCTCTCCTGGTAGACTGCCTTCCTACTTGCTATCACCTCAGCCAGAAGGGTATCAGAACTTCAGGCTCTTATGGTTGTTGAGTCCTTTATCATTTTCCATGCAGACAGGGTCTCCCTGAGAACTAAGCCATCCTTTATGCCCAAGGTGGTATCTGATGTGACCCTCAACCTACACCTACCCACCTTCTTTCCCCACTCTCAAAACAAGGAGGAAAGAATTCTACACTCGCTGGATGTGGACAGACAACTCAGATACTATCTGGACAATACTAAACCATTCAGAAAAATGGACCAACTACTTGTCAGCTTTGCCCCTGGAGCAGAGAGGTAGCCCATTTCCAAACAAACCATTTCCAAATGGATATCTCACTGTATCAATTTCTGCTACAGACCACATGGGGAGCCCCCCTCTAAGTCTATCCATATCCATTCCACTAGGGCAGATTCCTCTTCCACAGCTTCCTCAGAGGAGTTTCCATCAGGAACATCTTGGAAGCTGCCACCTGGACCTCTGTTCATACCTTTACAAAGCATTAACACCTACCTCTTTTTTCTAAGTCTAGGGCAAGGTTTGCCTCTGCTGTTCTGCAGGGCCTGCTGACCCATGCCTAGGACCCTAACCTATCCTCCACCCTACTCCTCAGCTTTGGGAATCCTCCCACAGGTGATGACTGCAACAGTGAAACACGAAGAACATAGTACAGTTGTGCACACTTATCATAAACTTAGAAGCTCGAGTATATTCACTGTTGCAATCCTGGTTTCTCTCCCTCCATCCCCCATATAGCATCTTCCCCCAGGGGACATAAGCTTCCCACTGTGGCTTTTTGCCACCAGGACCACTTCTTCTTATTTCTGTGTGCTTCTGATGGATTAGGGCAAGAAAAACTGATGTAATGACATCGGCTGCCTTGCTTTATTGCACCGACGACCTAACATCAGACTACAGGCGATGGCAGCCGACACAAAAAAAATTGACTCTGATATTCAGGCCGGCCAAGAGCTACTACAGCAGGGATTGCCCAGAGGTGATGACTGCAACAGTGAATACACTCGAACATCTACATTTATGGTAAGTGTACACAACTGTACTTTCCTGTTGTTGTTGTGGATTAGGACATTTTCTTTCCAATGTTCCATTTGTATATAGACAGACCTCTGTATTGTTGGGAAGAGTGGGGGACCTGATCGTTTCAGTTGTGATAGCCCCCCCAGCTTAATTTTGTTGAACATCCAGTGTTCTTCTTCTACCCTTGTCTACCTTGCCTACCTCTGTCCCTGCTTGTACCCTTTCATACAAAACTCTCTTTGCAATTGCATGAGTTTGTCCTTTGCATCTCTTCTATTTTTATCTGCTTGGTCCATGTAGTGCTCTGCATATTTTATTAACGTGTCTATTTTCTCCTCCTGCCATGTTACCTGTTTTTGCTTTGCCAATGCCTGCACATTACTTAAGAGTCCATGCACAAAAGCAGAATTAAAAGCTGTTTTAGGTCTTTGCCATTGAATCTGCAATACCAGAATGTACTAAACATACCTTCCTAAATCTGCTAAATTAATCAACTGGTGTTTTTCCCTTACTTTGCTTACATGCAGTAATTGTATTTCAGTTTGGTTAAACAGGACATAGAGTCAAAATCTTTTGTAAGAGATTCTCCCTGACTTCCATTAATGCCCTCTTTCCTTCATCAGTTGAGTAATTTGGGTGAAATGCTGTGGCCAATCCAGATTTGTCTTTTAATTTTTCATATATATCAGGTGAGACTCTGGCATTTAACAACTGCCTTAAATATGCCAGGGTGAGTTCATATATTTGAATAACAATCCTTAATTCATCTTTAAATTTTTGTGGTCTTGCCTGATGTTAAGAAAAGCTTTTACTATAGTATGTAAAATTAGTAAGTGTCGAAGGTCTGTGGACTAATGCCACAGTACCTCTGAGGGGGGATCAAAGAACCAACTGCCTCCTTTCCTGGAGCAATATTCCGGTGATTCTACCGTTCATGAAATGAAGTTTTCGGCAAAGTTATCTCGTCGTTGTACCTTTTGGATAAGTGTAATTTTGATCAAGTAAAGGGGATCCCTGATGGGATATAGAGAATTATCAATCTGTTTTTTTTTTCTTTGTAACCTGTCTTGCCTTTTGGTGAGTAAAATGCACCTTTTAAACTAGATTCTTTAGCTCATCTTGTACAATGCTGTCATCGCTGCCTGAGTCAGAGGATGAAGTGTTGGGGTGGACAGTACTAGAAAGTTTGGGTTGTTGGGGTGAGGCTGATGCTAACTGTGTAGGTGCAGAAGAAGTGACATGTATAGATACACTTTTCCATAAGGATATAGACAGACCTCTGTGTTGTTGGGATGAGTGGGGGACCTGATAATTTCAGTGATGAGGGAAGAAGAGAAGCTGAACATCCTTCCCATGAGACCCCCCCCCCTCACCAACTGCATTATGGTCATTTGAAATAGCTGGATACAAAGGAGTAGTTGGCACAATATTACATGCTTTTACTGTAGTTTTAACCTCTTTAATGTGTTACAACAATTTTTTATTTGTATCTTTTTAACCTCTTTACAGTGGATTTTTCTCTCTTTTAAAAGTTTTAATATACAAATGTATTCCACTGATCAGTTTTTATCTTATTTTATTTTATTACCCTCGTGTTTTAATTTTGTATGTAAATGTACTATTTTAGTTTTATCAAAAGTTTTGTTGTCAGGAAAGCATAAATCTAAGTTTGGTTTTGTTAGTTTATTCTAGTATGATATTTACTGATAAGACTTCACCTATATTCATGGTGCATATAATAGGGTGCAGAATCTACAGATGGTTTGATGATTTACCCATACTATAAGATATGCTACAGTGTTTTATATTTTAACTTTTGAATCTAGTACCACAGAAAACACTCAATAATGCATACCCATTTATACAAACTGTCAGACATACACATTTACTTGCAGCCCCCACCATGCTATGCATTTATGACTGAAATGCAATTCAGTATAAATACTGGGCCCTTCCCATTCAATGTAAGTACCATTTGCTCTAATTAAACCTCACAATTGTGAATATAAATCATAACATAGAATACATTCACCACTGCAATAAGTAATATGCATACAATACAATGCTGCATTAACATCACCAAAACTCTAAGACAAAATGAAAGTTAAAAGTACTTACTGAAATGGGAAGCCCAGTATAAAT
Organism: Protopterus annectens; assembly: GCF_019279795.1. Taxonomy (NCBI): domain Eukaryota; kingdom Metazoa; phylum Chordata; order Ceratodontiformes; family Protopteridae; genus Protopterus; species Protopterus annectens. The sequence continues at coordinate 741,318,826 of NC_056729.1, read as the reverse complement.
CAGAGAGATCCCCACCAGTGGCGTCAGTGATATTATCGAAACAAATAATCCTTGATTAAATCTGAGTCATGGCACCAACTGAAATGGAAGATTTGTCAACACCAAATATCATACAGCTATTAAGTTCAATAGAAAGATGGTCAAAGATTCTGAATGCAAACATATTTATTAGAATAGTATCATAATACAGAATACATCAATATAAAGAGAGATTCAGCCTTTCACACAGATACAAGAACCTTTATATTTTCTAAAATAGAAAAAACATACAAGGTTCAAAGCTTTCATAATTATGATAAAAGCCATGCACAAATTTTCAAGGTAAAAGGAGTAAACAGATATAGATATCTGGATAGTTTAAAACATTTCTCATGCTATTATCTTGACATTGCTTGTGTTCACCTTAAGCAATCTTATCCCCAACTATGTTCCATGGAAGTACATGTTCCATAAAGTATAGGATTCATAGATTTCTTTCAAGATTGCATGATTAGAAGAAATATTTACTGCCTGCTTGCTAAGCTCTAATGAACTGTAAAGTCAAACTGTTCTTTGTATGAGAAAGGAATATGTGAAAACATTGCATCAATTTTAAGCTAAAAGTCATATAAAACAAGCATTAAATAAATATATATCACTACAGCATCAAATGCTTGCTTGCATGATATATATTTTGGATGTAAATACTTTCACTAATAATTACATATCTTTTAGTTGGAAGAACTATTTTACATAAAAAATATATAATATAGGCCTACGTTAGATGATTGAGTTTCCAAAAACTCGAGCATCAAAAAAAACAAAACACAAAAATGAACTTTTTTTAAATTTTTGTAGGGGGAAAGCCCCCCTGTGTCCCCCACAACCCCTGAAAATTATATATACCAACTCTGAGATCACACTACAGTGAGGAAAAAGGGTACACATCCTGATCCACACTGTACCGTGATCTCCATTCAAAAGCTTTGAGTTTTCAAAAACTCAGTCATATGGTCTCGACCATATGAATTTTGAGTTTCTGAAAACTCGGGATCTACACACACACACACACACACACACACAAAACAAATAAAAAATAATTCAACATATTTCATTTTCTAATGCTGTTGCAGAATGGGTGTTCCATGGAAATAATAGACCTTCCATGGGGGGCACAATCAATGCCTCTGATAATGGGCCTCACAACACTCTTGGTCAGTCCATTATTTTCCTGTATTTCCCACCCAGTCTACCATTGTTGCCTGCTTAACACCCAACTACATACTGACGAAAATCACAATTTTTTTTCTATTATTTTATATGAGATTTTGACCAAATGGCAGTGATGTTATAATTTCTTAACATTTTCAGCCCCAATCAACTCTGCAATATCTCTGGGTCCCCACTTCATAATTTATGCTTTGCTATTTTAAATTTTTTCCAGAAAAGGAAGAACTGCTCAGTAACATTTGAAATTTCAGTTAATAGTCCCTTAAAGTAAATATTCTAAAAATCAGAGCTCTAGGTAGTTCACCTAATACTCTAGGAAACTCCCTTGACTGGCACTGCTCAACCTAAAAGGCACCCCTTAACTCAAAATTGAAGGAAGAAAAAGCTAGTTTTCTATGCTCTAACTGTAGCAAACTGTTGATACAAATTTAACGTGCACCGTGTTACATTGCATGCTAATACAGCTGTAAATTCAGTAGTAGCATTCATTTGTGATGCAACAGTGTTATGGCTTCATAAATGTATGATGGTTCTGCAGTTGCATATTGTCAGCACCTGACAATTTCGTACCTTGCAGCTTGTGCCAGGACAGCTGTACCCTTTGCCTTACCTTAATTATAGTACTGTTTAATTTTTGTTAAATAATATTAGTACCTGCCAAAGCTCTGATTCTTCTAGTAATTTGGTGTATGTTTCTTCACAGATTACTAAATTTCAACATCTTACATCATATTTGCAGAATTTCAGCTGTGATACAGTGTCTCACACACAAGTGGCCTTGCACATGTTTAGTTTATTTTAATGGGTGATTGAGCGACAGAGAAAATCACAGAAGATAAACAAGGAGTACATTAAATTTGAACTAAAGACCGGGATTTGCTGATTGAGAAGAGGATGAAGAAGAACACTAACAATCTGAAAATAGGAAATAAATACCCCAAAACTAGATAGGAATATAAGTTACAATTTAGACACAGAACTTTGCATTCTGCAAGAACTGGAGAGAAGAAGGAAAGCATGAAACTGGAAATTATCTATTATTTTAAACTGGTTGTGGACTGTAAAGTACAATTTTTCACTTTGTCATTAATGTTAAGAATAATAATAAAGGAAGTGATGAAGAAACTGTAAGTAAAAAAAATAAAAGTCCCCTTTCTTTCTTAGTGATATATGTATAAAACAAGTAAGCATATTTGTTTTTCTTTTCTTAGTAATATGTGTCCAACAGATTTCTTGAAGTTAACCACTGGTACATTGTAAAAGGAAATCTTATCAGTAACTGCTTTGTTAAAACCAGTGTTAAGCAGAAAAGTATATTCTGAATTCATCTGCCATCACAGCTCTGCAAATGTCACACTGTCTGCAGACATAGGTCATAAATTAAGAAATGACTGAACTATGAACTGTGTGCTGTGTATAAAAAAATAAAATTAGTACTTAAAGAAGTGATAGGTAGCTCAGTGAAAATAAATTAAGTCTGTTACATTGAAGAGAATACAAGCAGGTATATTCTTACTAGTAATAACCACTTCAGTATGAACAATTCAAAATTTATTCATTTAATGAAAGCAAGGGCACATATTTCTTAAGGATATAATAGAGATTGTAAGTTGTTTTTCACATCTAGGAGGGAAATTGAGATGGGACAAGAAAGGATGGCATGGTTGCAGAATGGAACACAGGCTGTAACATGTTGTCAGCAAGATTAAACCTAACTTTAGAATGGTTGAAGACTGTGGGTGCATCTGTCTGGGGCATCTGCCCAAATATGGAAGGATTACTTTCCTTTTTGGAAAATGAATATAATTGTGGGGGTTTTCCTTGTTAAATACTTTGGGATGTTAAAAATGAAAATGTATATATTTTTTATGTTATTATTTAGATGACACTTATGTGAAAAATGTGACATGGGCATAAACAGAGACAAAAAGCTGCAGTGGCATATAAGTTCAGTCTGCCAAAAATAATGCATGCAGACAAGTTGTAAATGCAAACATATGTTTAAAAAGCCTGCAGTGTAGAAAATGTGAAATTAATAGTATATTATCAGAATGACTGCCTTATTAGTCATTTCATGGAATATCAGTGGCATTGTAGGTGCAGAAAAGAATCAAAGAGTTTTAAATTATATTAAGATGTGTAGGGTACAAATAGCAGTGTCACAGGAAACATACTTTGATAAAAATGAGCATGTGAATTTGACACATAAATGATTCCAGAATGGTTATTCAGTGGAGTATCAGGGACTGTGAAAAAGAGGAGTAATAACACTGATTGTAAGAGGGGCTTCAATACTAATAGACAAGGAGAATAAAGACAAGTGTAGATTTCTGGTAATAAAGGGTCATTGTAAGGAAAGAAGGATTAACTTTGGTATGTGTTTATATTCTACCTAAAACTACTATTGAGGGGCATAAGAGAATTATGGGAGAGAGAAAATTGGCTTCCAAAAGGGAATATTATTCTTGGGATGGAGGGCCATGATATGCAATAGTGAAGATGCATTGTGGGAACCTAGAAATGAAAATGTAATAAAAGAGGGTAGGTTCCTGAAGAAATATATGAGAATATTTGCAATGGAAGATAATAAATTACTAGTATAAACCCAGACAAAATTTACATATTATTCTCCATGGTACAAAAACTGGGCTGGATTGAACAGAAATGATATTTCACAAGAGCATTGGTATTTAATTGACAGTTTTGAAACACATCCAATAACTTTCAGACCATGCACCAACAAATACTAATAGAGATGCAAGGTAACCAAATAAAACTGAAACATTTGTGCTTAGTGCTTTAAGGAATTGGTAGTGAAAACAAGTTGCTAGAAATGTACTCATTTCTTCACAAAGTATAATTGAGGAGTGGGATAAAATAAAGATGAAATTAAAGATCAAATGTTAATGTATTGCAGATGAATGGAAATCTTACGGAACAGGAAGAGGAGTGATTGTTGAGTGCTAAAAGAAAAATAAGGGAGTATTTGGATAAAATGCATGAGTATAGACGGTTTTCTGTTAAGAAAATATTTTTGATATCAACCCCGGAATACAAAAACTTTTAGTACAATGATTAATGCAACAAAGATTTGAAAGGTGGGTTGCTAAACTTAGGGAATCTATGACTAGAAAAACAATCGTGGATCCTTTAGAGGAGTTGGAACATTTCAAAATTTCTATGAAGATCAGTATAGAATAGAGGAGTGGGTGGGTACAATAAGGACACAAATAGAAGCATTTATGTAGACTTAAATTTGCCAGGGTTAGAGGAAGATGTGGCTCAAGAATTTGCCCAGCTAAGAGAGGATGAGATAAAAAATGGTGATGCGTATTTAAATCAACAGGGAAGTCATCAGGAACAGATGGCTTTCCTGTGTAATTCTGGAAATTAGTAGGGGGAACTTATAAGATTTAACAAAATTTTCAAAAAAATATTTAAAAAAAAAAGGGACAGTATCAACATCGTGGATGAAAGCTGTGGAGGCTGTACTACTTATATGGCAAAGACACTTTAACTCCAAGTATTCAAAATGCCAAATGCTGAATGCCAAAAAGCCCCCCAAAAAGTCCGAACACCTGGAGAAGAGCGAATCTTGAAAATTGCTTTTCTTCTTAAAATGTCTTTTTGCAGGGGAGGGCAAGTCCCTCTCAATCCCCCAAACTTATACATACCAACTCCAAGATCGCTATACCTCAGAGAAAAGAGAATATTCCCAGAAATGGTATCCGAGACATAGTATATGTAAGTCTGATCTTTCAGCCATTCAGAGTCTGTGTTTGGGGACTCAGTCTAGATGGCCCCGACATTTCAAATGGTTACCATTCAAAAATGTGTTTTATTAAGCAGAAAGTCACTGTGTTTTGCTGTCCATGGGACAGGAAATAGAACCCCCTATACAGTACTGCTATGTAAAAAATGGTTTTGTAATGAATTATTTAAATGTCATCTGGTAATCCTGGCATGGCTTATCTTGTAATGTAAACAGTGGCATTGGTCTTATTGGATTACATTTACATATACATTATGAGATGCATTCATATAGTAGTATACTGGGAGAATGTTTTCTAACTTTCAAAAGGAGACACATAAAAGATAAACTGCATTGGAGCTGTATATAATTTATACAAATTAATGTAACTACTAAGTAAAGGAAAATAAATTGCATTGCATTTGTCTTTAGTAAATATGGAGTCTTTAAACAAATGTGTAAATGGTATAAAGATGCATTTCCTATTGTGGAAGCATGCTAAACAAATGTTTGTAGAGTTTTCTTGGAGGTTGCTGCACTAGGTCACGTGATGATTTTCTTATTTTGACTCTGGCTTACTGAATTTTACCCTTCCTAAATTGGACCTGTATCTGTGAAAACCAGAAAGTTGCTGTCTGAATTCAGACTAAAACAGCATGAAATCATGTTTTGGAACACCCAGCTACAGCCAGAAAAATAACTAAATTGCAGGCCTTTGTCCAGGATTTTCTTTTGTAGTCTTAAGTGGAATTGATTCTGCAAGGGTCACTCAGTGCAGTGACAGCTTTAGCATCTCTGCAGTAGTGTGTGGGGAGGGGACTCTCAGTTCCTCTTGAACTACTAAAGAAAACACTGAACAAAGACCAGCAATTTAGTTACTTTTCTGGATGTAGAATGATAACTTCTAAGTATAGTGAAAAACAAGGCCTGAGCCAAACTTAAATAAGGGTGATTAGAGACAGAAAAGAAGCAGTCTTTTTACAGAAGGTAAAGAAAATAACAGTGACCCTCCCAAATCCCATTATATGTCAAAGGCATGGGAATTCAGAGTTACTTCCTTATGTCTGGCATGAGTCATACAAAGTATTATGGGAAAGAGAAAGGGTTTAGGGAGAACAAGATCATGCAGATACATCAAGCCCCATTGGTAGTCATGTTGTGGAAAACAGGCTAAAATTACAAATAAAGCACTTAGAGTGATTTGGGGTTGTTAAAATAGGTCAGGAAACAACGACAGAGTGACAAAAAAAATTTTTTTAATTCTAGGGTGGAGTTTTCTTTAAGGATGGTAGTGGATAATAATCTTCTGAAGATCAAAGGCAAGAAAAAATAAACTGCTACTAAACCAGCACAGCTCCTGATGCCAAACAGCAGGAATAAACGCCTCCCAAACACACGTATGCTTGTTCTGGAAGTCAAAGGCAAAACCAACAAGCTGCTACTAAGCCAACACAGTTCCTAATTCCAAGCAGCAGAACTAAACACCTCCAATAGCACAGTCAGAGAGGTGAAACTCATCAAAGATAAACTCAGCCAGATAACCAAACTCACTGAAGCAGGTCTTTTAAATTCCAAAGGGATAAGCAAAGAAGACGTCAATAAACGAACAACTTCAATTTTATTAAGCACCACGATACTGCTTTTTGTCGGCGCCATGCACCAACTTCTTCAGACTTTGAAAAATAACAACTCACACTTAAGTGCTGCTACATTTAAAGCCATTGCAAGCAAAGTCTATTACAAAACACACCCTCCAATTACCTTAAAGGAACAGGCACAAGTAGCTTCAATCTGATTAAAATGTTCCTATCCCATAAACACACAATATAAAAAGTTGTATATAATATAAAATATACAACTATAAAACTAATACTGTTCCTTACTTAGCACTTAAATAATGCAATCAAAAGTTAATAATAGTATAAAAACACACTTACTTTAAACCAAATACGCATAATAAGACTGACACATTAAAATAAATAAAAAGCATGCCATAATATTTCAAATATTGATAAAAAGACATTCCATCTACCAAACATGGTATAAAATATATATCAAGATCGCTCAGCCGGTCCTATGTCCAAATCACACCCGATGTTATACCCCCATGCATCATCTTTCCAAACTCCTCAGCTTAAAGATACAGCTGATAGATAACATACTATTGAGGCCGGGGTGATGGTAGGCTTCAAGTCTCAACTGCCACATAAGCTCCTTCATTTCTAATTTCAGGGATTCAGTCCCCCCCCCAATTCACATAGTTCAACTGGTCAATGATCATAAATGTAAAATCATGGCCAGGATGATTGCAGACATGACTTGCTAGGGCATTCTCCAGTTTAATCTTCTTCATGGCATATAAATGTTCGTACATGCATTCGTTCAATCTCCTGTCCATCTTGCCCACATAAAAAGCTGGGCATGACGAACAAGAAGCCAGATACACCATGTGTGTCAATGCACAATTGTATCTCCCTTTGAAAAGGTACTTGGTGTCCCTAATCATGAAATATGCGCCCGACCTCACATAGCTACAATGTTTGCACATATTGCACTTATACTTGCCAGCTCTTAGAGTCATGTTGCCACCTTTCCTTTCTAACATGTTCTTGATATTCAGACCCCTCCTGAATGTAATCTTCGGGGCCGGCCCTAAATTATTGGGTCCTGTTAGTTCAGTGGCAACAAACCCCAATTTTTCTGGATGATGGACACTATCGCTCTAGCATCCATGCTAAAGGTAGTGATGAAACTGCAATGGTATACACCTCTAAGTTGGCTGTCACCCCTGGGGTAGCTATTCTCTGAGACAGAGTGACCCAAAATGGGTTGAAAATAGCCCATTTTCCTTTTTGGATCTAACCTCTAGACACAAATCCACAACCAACTCCTCAGGGTAATCCCTACATAAAAATAAATTTGATATGAACCGGCACTCTTCCTGGAAGTCACCATCTCTCGAGACATTCTGGCCGCCCTCACAAATTGGCCTTTTACTATTGATCTCTTCTGAAAGGCCGGATGTTCACTATCAAAATGCAAATAAGAATTGGAAAAAGTGGGCTTGCGATGAATTTTGCCTAAAAACTGGTTCTGGTTGCTGTCCTTGAATAATTCCACATCTAGGTATGCTATTCTGTCTGTATCAAAAGTAGAGGTAAACTTTAAGAAATCCATGGACTTGTTGAACATCTCCACCAGGTCATTGGCCACCGAAGAGTCGCCCTTGAGGATGATACAAATGTCGTCCAAGAAACGGGTATATAAAGATACTTGTTCTAGGAAGATAGAGTTAGTAAACAAGAATTCCTTCTCCCAATGGGCCATGACCAAGTTGGCCACACTCGCCCCACATGGTGAGCCCATGGGGATTCCAACTAACTGATAGCCAACTTAGAGGTGTATACCATTGCAGTTTCATCACTACCTTTAACATGGATGCTAGAGCTATAGTGTTCATCATCCAGAAAAATTGGGGTTTGTTGCCAACTGAACTAACAGGACCCAATAATTTAGGGCCAGCCTCGAAGATTACATTCAGGAGAGGATCTGAATATCAAGAACATGTTAGAAAGGAAAGGTGGCAACATGAATCCAAGAGCTGGCATGTATAAGTGCAATATGTGCAAACATTGTAGATATGTGAGGTCGGACACATATTTCATGATTAGGGACACCAAGTACCTTATCAAAGGGAGATACAATTGTGCATCGGCACATGTGGTGTATCTGGCTTCTTGTTCGTCATGCCCAGCTTTTTATGTGGGCAAGACGGACAGGAGATTGAATGAACGCATGTACGAACATTTATATGCCATGAAGAAGATTAAACTGGAGAATGCCCTAGCAAGTCATGTCTACAATCACCCTGGCCATGATTTTACATTTATGATCATTGACCAGTTGAACTATGTGAATTGGGGGGGGGGGACTAAATCCCTGAAATTAGAAATGAAGGAGCTTATGTGGCAGTTGAGACTTGAAGCCTACCATCACCCCAGCCTCAATAGTATGTTATCTATCAGCTGTATCGTTAAGCTGAGGAGTTTGGAAAGATGATGCATGGGGGTTATAACATCGGGTGTGATTTGGACATAGGACAGGCTGAGCGATCTTAATATATATTTTATACCATGTTGGGTAGATGGAATGTCTTTTTATCAATATTTGAAATATTATGGCATGCTTTTTATTTATTTTAATGTGTCAGTCTTATTATGCATATTTGGTTTAAAGTAAGTGTGTTTTTATAATATTATTAACTTTTGATTGCATTATTTAAGTGCTATGTAAGGAACAGTATTAGTTTTACAGTTGTATATTTTATATTACATACAACTTTTTATATTGTGTGTTTATGGGATAGGAACATTTTAGTTAGACTGAAGCTACTTGTGCCTGTTCCTTTAAGGTAATTGGAGGGTATGTTTTGTAATAGACTTTGCTTGCAATGGCTTTAAATGTAGCAGCACTTAAGTGTGAGTTGTTATTTTTCAAAGTCTGAAGAAGTTGGTGCAGGGCGCCGATGAAAAGCAGTATCGTGGTGCTTAATAAAATTGAAGTTGTTCATTTATTGGCGTCTTGTTTGCTTATCCCTTTGGAATTTAAAAGACCTGCTTCAGTGAGTTTGGTTATCTGGCTGAGTTTCTCTTTGATGAGTTTCACCTCTCTGACTGTGCTTATTGGAAGTGTTTAGTTCTGCTGCTTGGAATTAGGAACTGTGTTGGCTTAGTAGCAACTTGTTGTTTTTGCCTTTGACTTCCAGAACAAGCATATGTGTGTTTGGGAGGCATTTAGTCTTGCTGTTTGGCATCAGGAGCTGTGCTGGTTTAGTAGCAGTTTGTTTTTTCTTGCCTTTGATCTTCAGTTGTTTTTTGTGATGCCCAGCTCTACCCCAGACAGTCAGGACAATATGGAGCAGAGCGATCTTACTATGCTTATTAATTTGCTCACTCAGAAAGTTGATATGCTGTCTCAACAATTGGATGTGATGTCTGAAACTACGCAGCCATGCAGCGGGTCGAATTCTAAGGGTTTACAGCTCCCTAGTCCAGACCAGTTTGGGTCGCAAATACTGCTACTACATAATAGTGAAGCAGGTTCCAGGATGGGTGACCCAGGAGCCCCAAGCACAGGATCTAGCCAGGGGTTGGGAGGAGCCGACATCAGGCCATCTGATGGAACCTTGAATGGCGAAAGAGGAGTCATACTACCATCTTATAATCCCCCAGAGGGGAGGGGGCAAAGCAATGTTCATTTCAACTTGAACCAATGGTTGAGTCGACCATTCCAGCTGTCTACCCACTATGGATCAGCTGGTCCAGTATCCAACACACCCGAAGGCAATGACCTTTCTTCTAAACTCAGTGCTTTTGACCAGAAATTAGTTAAGTTAAGAAAATTGCAATTGGAAGTTTCTTATTTTGGAGAGTGTCAGTGTGTGAAGATAGCACCCAAGGGGCTGCATTCTTGGCAGTATCCCACGGGTTTAGAGGAGGGATCTAAATTCCATGCGGACCTCCTCACTATGTTTGATAGGCATGGATCTGAATTGATTGACCTTATTAGTACACACTAACAGGAAGCAATCTCATCCCTAAGTAGAGAAATTGCAGACTTGGATGAGGTTATTAAGTCAGACAGTAATTTTTCTAGATATAAATTTGACTATGAGAGGATATACTCCAGTATTGATGAGTATATTTCCAAAATTACCTCAACCAAGATTAAAAAATTACATTGAGATATCAAGGCTTACAGAGAGGGGGTATCTTACCCTAAACCTCCTAAATCGCAAGGCAACTTTAAGGGGCGAGAAGGCAGAGTTCCTGCCCCTTCGAATGGCCCTAATACTTTCATGAACCTTGGATCTTTGCCGAGTAGTTCAGTACCGGAGGAAGAGACTGGTGATAGGAGGGTTGGATATGCCAACCCCGAGGGAAGATGTGAGCCATCGACCCCGACTAGCCATTCGGGGAACCCTTGTTCTGGTTTGGATGGGGCAAATTTTCGGGATCCAGCCTCTTCTCCCCAACAAGCTTTGAACTGGAAGACCAGGTTCAGATACAGGACAAGGAGGAATCAAATGTGAGTGGAGTAGGGTGCCCCGGCCCTGAGCAGATCACATTTGAAGTCATTTCCAACTCAGGGATGGACTTCCATATTTATAATTTATCTCATTTCAAGTTTACCCAGACATTAGTTGATTTCCTGGCTAAAGGAATTTCTTATGTTCCATCTAGAAGAGCCTGTGTGGCCAGATCCATTTTGGATCTTAAATTGTTTGTCAGGAAATTAAACTTAGTTTGTTGATGGGGGACCATGAGTACCAAAAAAATACTTTTCCTGTTCCTAGTACATACAACCCACCTATCCACCCTATGTTGGGGACATTTGAGCAAATGTGTGATCTGGATTTTCGACATTTGCTACAGTCTAGGTCTGTGATGCTTTTTAATATTACCAAAGAAGAAAGGGTGGATTTTAATGAATTATGTGCCTCTTCAGTCAGAATTATGCAACCCGACAAGGGAGGCGGTCTGGTTGCAATGGACATGGATGATTATAACAACAGAATGTCAGCAATTTTGTCTTCTGAAACTTACCAAGAGGTGTCCAAGAATGAGTTGAATGGAAATCTGGCAGGAGTTCGATCTTATTATGAAGACATGTTTATTAATGAATTCATTGACCAGGAAATTTTCAACTTCATTTACTGTGCATCGCCTTGAGTACCTGTTTTATTTGGGAACCCGAAAATCCACAAAAACATTAGAGACCCTCCCATGCGCCAGTTGGTGAGTGCTAGAGGGAGTGTAACATACGCAGCAGCCAAAGTTGTGGATCACATTCTAAAAAAATATGTGGCTAGTGAATCATATATTTCCAAAGATTCCTGGTCGTTTTTGGGGAAGGTGAAAAACATTTTGTACAGTCCTGATTACCACTTTCTGATGGTAGATGTCATTGACCTGTACTCATCCATTCCACATGATGTAGCGGTGGAATGGATTGAGTTGGAAATTACCATAAAGCAGGCACCAGCGAGTGAAACTTCAATGGTAAAAGACCTATTGGACATCATTTTAACATGTAACTACTTCTCCTTCAACGATAGATGGTTCCATCAGTTAGTTGGAGTCCCCAGGGGCTCACCATGTGGGGCGAGTGTGGCCAACTTGGTCATGGCCCATTGGGAGAAGGAATTCATGTTTACTAACTCTATCTTCCTAGAACGAGTATCTTTATATACCCGTTTCTTGGACGACATTTGTATCATCCTCAAAGGCGACTCTTCTGTGGCCAATGACCTGGTGGAGATGTTCAACAAGTCCACACATTTCTTAAAGTTTACCACTACTTTTGATACAGACAGAATAGCATACCTAGATGTGGAATTATTCAAGGACAGCAACCAGAACCAGTTTTTAGGCAAAATTCATCGCAAGCCCACTTTTTCCAATTCTTATTTGCATTTCGATAGTGAACATCCGGCCTTCCAGAAGAGATCAATAGTAAAAGGCCAATTTGTGAGGGCGGCCAGAATGGTCTCGAGAGATGGTGACTTCCAGGAAGAGTGCCGGTTCATATCAAATTTGTTTTTATGTAGGGGTTACCCTGAGGAGTTGGTTGCGGATTTGTATCTAGAGGTTAGATCCAAAAGGGAAATGGGCTATTTTCAACCCATTTTGGGTCACTCTGTCTCGGAGAATAGCTATCCCAGGGGTGACAGTCAACTTAGAGGTGTATACCATTGCAGTTTCATCACTACCTTTAGCATGGATGCTAGAGCTATAGTGTCCATCATCTAGAAAAATTGGGGTTTGTTGCCAACTGAACTAACAGGACCCAATAATTTAGGGCCGGCCCTGAAGATTACATTCAGGAGGGGTCTGAATATCAAGAACATGTTAGAAAGGAAAGGTGGCAACATGACTCCAAGAGCTGGCATGTATAAGTGCAGTATGTGCAAACATTGTAGATATGTGAGGTCGGGCACATATGTCATGATTAGGGACACCAAGTACCTTATCAAAGGGAGATACAATTGTGCATCAACACGTGGTGTATCTGGCTTCTTGTTCATCATGCCCAGCTTTTTATGTGGGCAAGACAGACAGGAGATTGAATGAATGCATGTACGAACATTTATATGCCATGAAGAAGATTAAACTGGAGAATGCCCTAGCAAGTCATGTCTACAATCATCCTGGCAATGATTTTACATTTATGATCATTGACCAGTTGAACTATGTGAATTGGGGGGGACTGAATCCCTGAAATTAGAAATGAAGGAGCTTATGTGGCAGTTGAGACTTGAAGCCTACCATCACCCCGGCCTCAATAGTATGTTATCTATCAGCTGTATCGTTAAGCTGAGGAGTTTGGAAAGATGATGCATGGGGGATATAACATCAGGTGGGATTTGGACATAGGACAGGCTGAGCGATCTTGATATATATTTTATACCATGTTTGGTAGATGGAATGTCTTTTTATCAATATTTGAAATATTATGGCATGCTTTTTATTTATTTTAATGTGTCAGTCTTATTATGAGTATTTGGTTTAAAGTAAGTGTGTTTTTATAATATTATTAACTTTTGATTGCATTATTTAAGTGCTATGTAAGGAAGAGTATTAGTTTTATAGTTGTATATTTTATATTACATAGAACTCTTTATATTGTGTGTTTATGGGATAGGAACATTTTAGTTAGACTGAAGCTACTTGTGCCTGTTCCTTTAAGGTAATTGGAGGGTGTGTTTTGTAATAGACTTTGCTTGCAATGGCTTGAAATGTAGCAGCACTTAAGTGTGAGTTGTTATTTTTCAAAGTCTGAAGAAGTTGGTGCAGGGCGCCGACGAAAAGCAGTATCGTGGTGCTTAATAAAATTGAAGTTGTTTGTTTGTTGGCGTCTTGTTTGCTTATCCTGTTTCAATCCTAATAAACAGATCCATAAAAGAAAGTGATTTTCCAGCAATCTGGAAGATATCACACATCATACCCTTACATAAATGAGGCAAATCCACTGACCTCTCTAACTACCGCCCAATAGCACTATTATCTCCACTAGCTAAAATCATGGAAAAATGTATACACAAACAACTACTTAACCATCTCCTTCAAAATAACCTACTAGCAAACACTCAACATGGATTTAGACCCTCACATAGTACGACCACTGCACTACTTTCCTTTACTAACACAATAAACTGTAACCGTAATAATAACAAACTAACTGCTTCTCTTTTCCTAGACCTGTCAAAAGCCTTCGACATGGTCAACCATAAACTTCTCCTACACATACTAAACTCACTTGCCTTGGATTTTTCCTCCTTAACGTGGTTCTCATCCTACCTTGAAAACCGACAACAAGCAGTACTCTGGAAAAATTCTCTATCTGCTCTACTACCTATCTCCTTAGGAGTACCTCAAGGATCAATATTAGGCCCACTCTTATTCTCTATCTTTATTAATGATCTTCAATCATCAATCCATAACACTACCTGCATACAATATGCAGATGATTCTACCATCATCTGTACAGCTCCCACCCAATCTGAACTCCAGTCACTCACACAATCTACCTTTTCAACCGTTGAACAATGGTTCTCAAAAGATGTCTCCTTCTCAACTCCAAGAAAACAAAACTATTACTATTCTCACCTACCCACAAATCTCCTCAACTAAATTTTACTATTACTGCAGCTGACAATTCTCTTATCTCCCAGACTCTACTACCAAACTGCTTGGTGTTACTATTGATAATAATCTTAACTATGATTGTCATATCAATAACACTATAAAAGCAGTAAATAAAAAGATAGGTTCACTGTACAGAATAAAACCCTTCCTTACTCCAGAAGCACGGACCACCTTAGCTCAATCACATCTTATCTCCACCCTACTGTATGCTTCCTCTATTTACACCAATCTCTCTAAAGGTAACCTGAAAAACTAACTACATCCTATCATAATATAGCCCGTTTTGCCACAGCATCCCAGTACATAACTCACCACTGTAATAACTTAAAACAATTACAATGGTTAGAACTACCTAACAAGCTTATCTATCAACAACTCTTAATTACACATAACATTCTTTATCAACCAACAAAAACACCAGCTCTCAGTAACCTCCTTACTCCCTACAAAAACTTGAAACAGTTGCGATCTGCCGAAAAGATACAAGTCACAACTAGAATTACAAATTCAGCAGGTAACTGTCTATTTTCAAACTTCATAGGGAAAATATGGAATAACCTCCCCCCACACATTACCTCACTAGACTCCTTTCAACTTTTCAAAAAACAACTTCTATTACATCTTAACAACTTCTGGCTCTGCTCCTGTACCAATCCAGACTAAATGACTTCTTCGCTCTTCAGCCATACCTCCCTACGTAAAAATCACTATCTTTCCCTGCTATTTCAAATGACTAAATTACTGTACTGTTCTAAAAAAAAAAAAATATGAATATATAGCTTAGGCTATTTGTTTTTTACCTGGTTTTTTTTCGCTGTATTTTCTACTACACTAAAATGTATGCATTGTTGCTTAAATGTTTAACCTTGTTTTAATTGTGGAGCTTTTCTCCCCGGGCCTCCACTGAAAATGGAAATTATCCAGCTGGACTAGCCCGGTCAACAAATGTAAAATAAAATAAAATAAAATAAAATAAATATCCCTTTGGAATTTAAAAGACCTGCTTCAGTGAGTTTGGTTATCTGGCTGAGTTTATCTTTGATGAGTTTCATCTCTCTGACTGTGCTTATTGGAAGTGTTTAGTTCTGCTGCTTGGAATTAGGAACTGTGTTGGCTTAGTAACAGCTTGTTGTTTTTGCCTTTGACTTCCAGAACAAGCATACGTGTGTTTGGGAGGCGTTTAGTCCTGTTGTTTGCCATCAGGAGCTGTGCTGGTTTAGTAGTGGAAAATAATCTTCCATTACTTTGAAAAAGACTACTTTTTATGTGGATTACTACTAGGAAAAGACAAATCATTGTAACAATATTCATGTATAGTCATAAAAATCACAGTTTCAAAAAAATCATGAACCAGGAAAACGTGTTAAGTAGGTCATGGGATATATAAATATATATATATATATATATATATATATATATATATATATATATATATGGGTTCCGTCAATTTTTTCGAAGTTTCACTACTTCGATCTCCACTTCACCGAGTCCACTTGTTCTAAGCAGTGAAACTTTGAACATTGACTTCGGCAGGCACACTATAACACGGAATGGGAATATTCCCTTTTCCCTGCTGTAGTGCAATTATTGAGTTGGTATATTTAAGTAAGGGGGGCCTGGGCTTGACCCCCCCCTGCAAAAACATGTTTTAGTATTTTTTTTTTTTTTTGGGTAGTAGACCAGTGAAAATGCACTTTCGTTTAAGTGGACATTCACTAAAGTGTAGGGTCTACTGCTTAATTTTGGAGGTGTATTTTCGATGTTAAGCAGTAGACCCATATATATATATATATATATATATATATATATATATATATATATGTGTGTGTGTGTGTGTGTGTGTATATATATATATATATATATATATATATATATATATATATATATATATATATGTATATATATATGGGTCTAGTGTCATTCATTGAAAGTACACCCTAACAAGACTGAAAAACCCGAGTCCATTTCAGTGAAATTGTAGTTTCATGAAAACGCACTATCACGAAATGGACATTACTGAAATAGGTCTGGTGGTTTGTGGATCCTGTGGAATAATAGGTAAAGTGTTATTTGCTTGTTATCTATGATTATGTAGATCACGGTATAATGCGGATAAGGAAATGTACCCTTTTCCCCATTGTAGTGCGATCTCAGAGTTAGTGTTTATATAATTAGCAGAGGTGTGGGGGGATGCAGGGGGCTTCCCCCTGCAGATATGTGTTTGTAGGATTTAGTTTCATGATTATGTATTTCAGTAATGTCTGTTTTGCGTTTTCGTGAAAGTGCACCTTCACTGAAACGGACTCGGGTTTTTCAGTTTTAGTAAGGTGTATTTTCGATGAATGAAAGTAGACCCATATATAAATTTATATGGGCACCCAAAGGATTTTTTGCAGGGGGGTGCAATCCAAGAGGACCCCCTCTCTGCCCTCCCCACACAACCATTCCAGTGTCCTTTTACTTGGCTATTTCTCCCCAGTTGCCATAGACACTGTTCGAAACTCTCAATGTGCATACTGTTTTTTGCTTTACTTCTATAATGATTACAGGTATTTGGATTTAATTTACAACTTCTCTTTCAAATTTTATAGCGCAAATTCTGACAGACATTTGCCAAACAAAGCAATACAGTATCACAATGAAAAGAGATTTAGCATTAAAACTTATCTGCCTTCGAAACTCCCATTCACTGAAACAGCACTGAAACCCACATTCAAAGAAAATGCATCTGGCCAGTGGCAGATTAAGTTTACCTTTGGGTTGTTTTCATATCATAGGCTCCTTGCACACAGTTTTAGGTGCATACAAAAGTTCTTTGATTCACCTTCCTGATTGTATTAAATTATAATGCATAATAATTAAATTATATTCCTTGTATAATACAACACCACTTGTTAGAACGTGTTTTAAATTTATAGTTTTGAACATTTTTTTCCAGTAAGCAATGAAACAAAACACATGAACCAATAATGACAAAACTGCCCATTTCAGAACATTTCATAAAGGCCACTCAGACTTCTGTCATTACAATCCACCAGTATCATTCAATATGCACAATCTCTGCAGAAGTAAAACTCATCTGAATAATTCCACATTAAAGAGATCTGTAACTAATGAAAACTTTGTTGCTAACAAGCAACTTTATATTTCAGTGTTTCATCAACAAATTCGTTGCCTGCTGCCCTTGAAGAATAAATTGCTTATGTTACATTTACTCACTACACCTTCCCAGCCTTTCCCCTGCGGTGATGTGCGGCGATAACTTGGTGGCTTGTTAATCTTTGAAAACACGTGTATAAGGTGCTAAGACTATTCACTTTTCATTCACAAATTCCCCGAAACCACCTAAGCTTCTAAACTGTGCAACCACAACGGATTCCTTGCAAGACAGTTTCACTTAAGAATCTAACATGCTACGACCATTTATTTTTCATTCACAAACACCCTGAAACAGGGGTGTAGCTAGGATTTTCAAATTTGTACTCACAGCTCTCAAACTGCTACCCCCCTCCCCAGCCAAGCTATGGTCATTCTCGTAATTCACAGTTCGCTCTTTTAGTGTCGATGAAGAGGCATTCGCTGTAATGCCTCTTCAGTAATATAATATAGATTCACTCAAACTTGGTTCCTTGAATTGAAAATGAACCTGAAAGTCAGTTCTTTGAAAAATGCAGCATGGTAGTTGGGGTATTGGATTCATGCTTTTGTTTTCTGTAACTAAGGTACAGGTTTTGAGCTTGAGTAAATTACTAACCACCTGCTACCCCTAACTAGGGTGTTTCATTCACACACACACCCCTACCTACCTCTTAGTGCAAGAAATATGGACAAAGCCTAAAGTAAACAGGAACAGATATTAAATAATGCTCTCGTGAACTTAGAAAGTTGCTAGAATAACAGGATTTGTGCTAGTATGAGAAAGTTGCTAAGAATAACAGGATTTGTGCTAGTATGAATTTTTCTAAAGGACATGAAGTCTGAAACTCAAATGTCTGTCATTATTTAGCAACTTCAGCCTTCAATGATTTTCCAGAAAATTACAAAATTTATGAGGAACAGACAAAAAATATGGGGCAAAAATCTGGACATTCTGCAAAATTTGGACAGTTGAGAGGTATGCTACCTACCTAACACACACACACACACACACACACACACACACACACACACACACACACACACACACACACACACACACACACACAAAATACCTCTCAACCTCTTAGAGCAACAAACTCATAAATAAAACTGAGGCAAAGACCCAAAAATAAGGACATTTTTTAAAATATTGCTCTTATAAACTTAGAAAGATAATAGAATAGTAGCAGGTCTTGCATTAGTACGGATTTTCTGAAAGGTATGAAATCTGAAACTCAAATGTCTGCCATTATTTTCTAACTTCAATCTTTAATGATTTGCCACTAATTTGCCAGAAAACCACAATGTTATGAAAAACAGACCAAAATGTGATGCAAAAATATAAAATTGCCAGACAATACAGCTGGGAACCTGTCAAAGAAGTGACACCATTTTAATATGAGCACAGTTAACTTGAGCAGCTGACAAAATGAGAAAATCTACATGCATTTCTGAAATAAAAGTAATGTATAACTCTGATTATTACAGTTATTTATAAAAGTAAACCCTCCACGTTTTCTTCCAAAATTGCTATTTTGCAGAGAGATTAGGGGAAGAGCAACATTATGAGCCAAAATTGGGGACAGTTAAGAGATTTGGATATTCCTAATTCTATAAAGCGATTTGCACATACCTCTCAACCTCTTAATGCAGGAAATCTGGACATGGCCAAATATATTGGGGGAACATACAAACAGTACTAAAAATTGATCTTGTATAAACTTAAGACACTTGATAGAATATCAGGTCTTGCTTAAGCATGCATTTTTCTGAAGATTATGATATCTGAAACTTAACGTTGGTCATTATTTAGTGACTTCATTCCTAAATGATTTGCCAGAAAAGTTTTATTTTGCATTTTACAGCACGAACACCAATAAATATCTGCTAAACAAAGCAATGCAGTCTCACAATGAAACTAGACTTAGCATTAAAACTTCTCTGCCCTTGAAACTCACATTCATTGAAACAGGATTGAAACCCACATTCAAAGAAAATACATTTTGCAAGTGGTAGATAAAGATGAAATTTGGGCTGCTTTCAAATCATAGGCCCCTTGCACATGAAACATACACGTACTCTTTGATACACCTTCCTGATTGTATTAAATTATATTCCTTGTACAATACAGTATAGTTGTTAGAGAGCATTTTAAATTTATTGTTTTGAACATTATTCCAGTAACCTATGAAACAAAATGCATGCACCAATAATGACAAAACAGCCCAATTCATAACATTTCCATCATAAAAGTCTACTCAAACTTCTACAGTCCACCAGTATCAGTAAATATGCACAATCTCTGAACTAGTAAAAGCCATCTGCATAATTCCACATTAAAGAAATCTGTAACTAATGAAGAGGCTGCTGCTAGCAAACAACTTATATTTCATGATTTCATCTACAAATAAAGTGCCTGTTGCCCTTGAGGAATAAATTGCCTATGTTGCATTAAAAACAATGATACGCTAGTAATATTGCAATAGGGAATGGATGGCAAACTGATAACAGGTTCATAGTTACTACTAGATATCTTCACCAAAATGGACTACAGCATCCACCCCCCCTTTACAATACAGTACAGTATCAGCAATGCATCTACCTACTGTGGGAGAAGAACCCACATCCTTCTGCATCAAAAGCAAGTACACTGCCTGTTGTGCTAGTAACAGTACAAGCAGACTCAGCATAAGCAGCACTAAACTTTAGTTCCCCTGCAGCTCTCAGCTCCTTGTAAAATGTCGACACTCAGCTGTAGCTCTGAACTTTGCAGCACAAGAAATCTGGAAAAAGCCAACATTTATTGAGGGGGGGGGACAAAAGCCCAAAAACCAGGGACACATTTTAAACATCACTTGTATAATTTTGGAAAGTTGCTAGAATAAAATGCTGTGTTATCACCATGCGTGTCTTGAACCCAGAACCATGTGCACTACAGTCAGTGCAACATGTCACTATGCTAAATCAGCAGTTTGAAAAATAGGAAGACAAACTTAATCGCTATCATTTAGATAGCTCTCAACCTCTTAGCACAAAAAACCTGGACAAACAAAGCCAATAATGAGGGAATACAAATTCAGTTCTCACTTCACACCTTAGCACAAAAAACCAGGACAAACAACAAAAACAATAATGGGGGAAATACAACTTTCGTTCTCCATTCTCACTTCCCACCATAGCTCACAACTGTTAGAAAAACAAATCTGAACAAAGTTCAGAGATGGTGGTGATTAGGGACTTTAGGCTCTTCTTACCCTGAATCAAAGGTACAGGGTTTGAGCCTGAACACCTATGGCCATACAGGTGCATTATGCGGGGGCATTTACACACACACACACACAATCAAATTAATGAGTATGCATATACTTAATGGCCTCAGTAATATTTTTAGTCACTGTTGTGAGACATACTGTAGCTTCAATTTCTTAGCTCTAAAATCTTGGATAAAGCCCATAAAAATAGGGAGCAAAGTCAGGTACAGATTATAAGTAATAGTGTTGTATCCTTAGAAAGTTGCTAGAATAATAGGGTTTTGCATTAGTATGCATTTTCTGAGGTATTTATCATAGGTTCATAGGTTCATACTAGGCTATCTGCCCTAGGGCATTTACAAGCCTAGCCAGAGTGTGTTTGGTTTTTGCCACCCATTTTAAATGAATTTTGCTATGCCCTTTTTCGAGGTTAGTATACTGTGCCTCTGTCTAACAGTGACACAGAAGTGATACCTGGGGTAAACCTACGATCTCCCATCCACTCATCAAGATTCCTCTTGAAGAGAGTCAATGAGGGACTCTGCCTAACCTGGACTGGGATTTTATACCCATGAATACTACAAGTTTAGTTATTATTGAATTGATCATATAAGCAACGATTGTTTCCTACCCCATCCACTTTTGTAATAAAATGGCAAAAACCCTTTTGAGAGAAAATGGGGAAATGCTGTCAGTGACTTGCTGATGCTAAAGTTCTAACTGCTTCATCTTCAGATGGTGCACAAAAGAAATGCACGATTGTTTTAACATCGTTAAAACTTAAAGGGGGGGGCAAGGAAATAAAGGAGAGGTTTTAACAAATAATATCAGCTGAATAGGCAAACACTTTTGATAATTATATAGGTAACACTATCCAAAATGTCTGTGGGGATTGCTTGTTACAAAACACCATCATTGCATTTTAAAATATCTTGAAGCAACCAGGGCTATGTAAACTAACAGCAAAATACCACGTTCAAAATTGCTACTCTTAAAATAAACATTAAATGAAGCACATATGTTCGTTCCTTTTTAATATATACTACATCCAAGACTCCTAAAAAGAAATAAACGTACATGGTCTTTATTCTGCTTACCTTTCACAATTACATGTAGCCAACTAGTCTTATAAACCAAAAGCAACACTTCACCCAGTAGGAAAATACCCACAAGTGAAAGTTGCATTTTGTTTTGCATTTATATTTGTAAGCGAGGTCATCTCCTGTAACATTCATATAAGGGGCTAAAGTTGAAAAAAATGGTTTCAGAAAAAGTAGATACCGATCACCATTCCCAAAGCACTTTTCCAGATGCCTCCGTTTACTGGAAGGTCATTGCTTTGGTACTAGTGTGATGTACACAACATAATAATTTTCAAATCTTTTTCTCCACATTTTAAGGATGTCGCATTACTAACTAGACAATAAAGGGCATGTTTTAAAAGGTGTACATTTACAAGCACAGACCCTGCCAAAAAGTGGTATAATAAATGGCACAAAACGTAAAGCACCAGCAACGTCCATTATAATGGTCACTACGCTGCTCAATCTCAAATTAAATTGCAAGGAGAGTTTGCCTAACATTCCTCCAGTTCTGCAGCAGCTTCGTCTGACTAAACTAAACCGTTGAAGTTTTAAGCGGTTTGTCAACACACACAGACACAAAAATAAAAACATTACCTCAAAATAAAACTAGCTTCAGCACTGGTGGACGAGAAAATGAAAAACTTCATGTGGGTGACTTCATACTGCCAAATACACGAAGATAACTTCGCACAACAAATCCAAAATAACCCAAACGTGGTTATTCTTCGCTGTCAAGCTACACTATTTTTCAGGGGGAAAGCATATTATTTACCTTGCAACATAGCTTCAAGCTTCTTTCTATCCACCCGGAATCTATCCTCAGTCCATTCAGGATCACTAGTGGCAACAGAAGGGACGCTAGATTCATCTTCAGAGCCAGGCAATGGCGAATCAGTGCTTCGTTCGACAATCAAGGATATTCAACAACAACAGGTGCAGTTTGCGATTGTCTTCCACTCACTCACTACTGCACATTTCCCACTCGCAACCAGCCGGACATGATGTGAGCTCACTTCCGACTGGCTGGTATCTTCCTTAAAGGAGCCAACACTGTTTAAAAAAGAAAAAATATGTACGTACATTTTTTTTTTAAAAAAAAGCTACCCCCTCTTCTAAAGAAGTTGTACTGAAATCAGTACAGTGCGTATGCCTCCCGACGTCCCTGCCCTGAAACCATCGAGCCTCTCAATAGCTCAGCCGCAGCGGATTCCTTGCAGCATAGTTTCAGTTAAGAATCTAATGTGCTAAGACCATTCGCTTTTCATTTACAAATTTTCTGAAGCCACCTAAGGCTCTGAACAGCTCAACCACACTGGATTTCTTGTGGTACAGTTTCAGTTAAGAATCTAATGTATGTTTCTGAACTTGTGGAGTGATAACTATAATAGTTATGTACCCTAAAGTTATTCACAGCACATCACCATCTCTAGGTAGCCTTCCCCATCCCTTTCCCCTTAACTCTTTGTCCCCCTTACTTATTAAACTCAGACTTCTCAGCCACTCATAATATAAATATTAACAAAGTGCTTGTTCCTTCTTACTGCTATACTCACTGCACTCACAGACCTCCCAGCTCTGCAACCATAAGTACGCTTAATCAACTAGTATGCTACTGTAGTATAATATCTAAAACTTAAATAATGGTAGCTAACATCTGTTCCACTTATAAGGGCATGGGGCCTATGAAAGTTTGCTGACTGGGGAACCCCCCCTTCCTACCTATATTGTTACTCTACCAGTGGTAGTTTTGATATAAAACAACAGCCTAGCATATTACGCTAACAGGCTTACTGATTGACTCTGTGGCTTCTCAAACGCTGCATCCAAGGTCTATTATAGCACTGCATTAGTCTTGGAACTCTAACCTCTGTGACTGGAATTATCTGCTCCTCCACCTCCCATGATACCCTGCACACTTTAAAAACCACTTCCAGTGTTCTGCACCACCATTACTCACTATACCTTCCTGGCCCTTCCCCTCTGCTTATGTGCAGCGATAACATGGCAGTTTGTTAATCTTTGAAAACATGTGTATCAGGTAGTGAAAGGTATTTCTGTCTCAGTATTGCAATGCCTCATACAATCTCCTTATAAAACTGCAAATCTAATTATTTGTTACCTATGACATGTGTTTTAACTGGTCTCCCTACACAATATACAATGACTGCATAATAGTGAGTTTGTTTGCTAGCAGCTGTTGTACTGAGTGTCTGTGTGACTTACAGATGTTAACTAGGATAATAGTGTTAACTTTGAACCTATCTTCACACTACACATATGTTGCCACTTAAATTTCTTGTCATATTTTAGTCGCTGCAAAACACAGATTGATTTTGCTGTAGAGTGTTTATGTGTATACACTACAAATGATAGTCTGGTAAGCATAAATCTTGCATTGGTGAAATGTCTGTTTTCGCAACTGTTTACGTTGGTCTGTTTCACTTACAGATCTTATTGTGAGAGAAACTTAACTTAGTATTTCTCCGAACACATTGTGTTAGCTGTCTTTCTCTTCCTTCTAACACAGTCTACCTTGCTACTACTTCTACCTGATGTACTTGTCCATACATGCTAGCTCTGCATATCTCTTTTTCCTCCCCTTATCTCTAGTTCTCTCACCATACTGTCCCAACTTTAATCACTCTCCTACTGTTTTCTACACTGTGTAGACTCGATCGCTTACATCTTTCTGTGCTAATGTTACTACTTTCCTCCCCAGCTTCAGTACTCTTCCTCCACATTAAACTTCACACTATCACCACAATATACATCTAACCTTTTTTCACCATGGTTTCCCTTCTATTTTAGGTGCTAAGACTGTTTGCTTTTCATTCACAAACTCCCTGAAACCACTTAAGCCTTTCAATATGCAGATGACTGCAAACTGGGAGCCATTATTGAATCCCCAAATGATGTGGATACTCTACAAAAGGGCCTTACAGAAACAGATGCTTGGTGCCATAGCCATGGGCTCAAGCTCAATGCCAAGAAATGTATTGTTATCCCCTTTGGGAAAAAACATGTATCCATGAATTACCATATAGATGGCAGTACACTAAACACAGAAAGTGTGATAAGAGACTTAGGGACACAGGTGGACAGTGGTCTCACCTTCGATAACCACATCGCCACAACAGTCAGGAAATCCTTCTATGTGGCACACCTCATCATAAAGGGCTTTTCATCCAGAAAAAAGGAGGTCATTGTCCCACTGTACTCATCCCTCATTAGACCCATTATAGAATACAACGCCCCATTTGGTGTGTACCCCTCAAGACATCTGCAGCAACTGGAAAGGCCTCAGAAATACCTCACTAAAAGAATCACATGCCTAAAGCAGATACCCTATGCTGACCACCTTAAAAAACACCAGCTATACTCTGTCGCATATCGTCTACTCAGAGGCGATCTCTGCTTAACATACAAGGCCATGTCAAACCCAGAGATGTTGGACATGCTACACTTAAAGAAATCCCAATCCCTCAGAGCTACACGCTCCAGGGATCTAAACCTTGTCATCACAATAAACAAAACATGCTGGAGGGATAGGTTCCTGACCCAGAGACTCCCCAGACTCTGGAATAGATTGCCCATACATGTCAAGCAGAGTGCCTCTTTGGACTTCTTCAAGAGGAACCTTGACGATTGGATGGGAGAAAGGAAATTCACCCCAGGGATCACGTCAGTCTCCCTGCTAGACAGGGGTCCAGGAAAGTAAATAATGTGGGAAGAAATAACCAGGGAATTGTTATGGCTAGGCTTGTATAGGCCCTAGGGCTGATAGCCTAGTACCAACCTATGAACCTAAGTACCAACCTAATAGGTCAACCACATTAGATTCCTTGAGGCACAGTTTCAGTTAGGAACCTAATGTATGTTTCTGAACATGTGGAGTGATAACTATAATATCTGTGTACCCTAAAGTTATCCACAACACATCACCAACTCTAGGTAGTCTTCGCCATCCCTTTCCCCTTAACTCCTTGTCTACCTTCCTTAATCAAACTCGGACTGCTCAGCCACTCATAATATAAGTATTAACACAGTGCTCGTTCCTTCTTACTACTATACTCACTGCATCCACAGCCTTTCCAGCTCTGCAACCATAAGTACATTTAGCCAACTAGTATGCTACTGTAGTATAATATCTAAAACATAAATAATGGTAGCTAACATCTGTTCCACTTATTACGGCATAAGTCCAATGAAAGTTTGCTGACTGAGGAACCCACTTCCTGCCTGTATTGTTACTCTACCAATGGTAGTTTTGAAATAAAACAACATAGCACATTACACTAACAGGCTTACTGATTAACTCTGTGACTTCTCAAAAGCTGTGACCAAGGCCCAACCAGCTCTGTTTACCCTCGCTATGCTTGGGCTCACTTTCCTTCCCTACCCTACCTCCAAATCCCACCCACCCCCACTACACCTAAACTTAAGCAGACCAAACTCCTCCCACTATTTGCCGATATCAGAAGAAAATCACCACTCCAACTCCCAACTACTAATCTACCAGCATTTCCACCTATCACAATTCACAATTCCCTCCCCCACAACCTTCATTCCTACTTCCTACACTAGTTCATCATCTCTACACATTAATATACCTTACCTGTCTTTTGTTTTCTATACAATTTACTTTCTCTAACTTTTACACAATTAACCCTCTACCTTTTCATTCCATCCTTCCTACTTTACCTCATTAATCTCTCCATATGAAAGAATTTATAAGACTGTAGCATACTGCATTTAACTAGAAACAACTAAAATGAGACTGGAATAAAAGTCTTTATCTGTTAATTACCAAAACTTTAACAGGAACTAGTCTCTCCTTTATGGCCCAAGTCTTTTGTACGTTTCAGAATGTATTCTGCAAACACTGTAGTTCAGTTAATGAGGGTTTATTTGATGTTAACAGTATCCAAATATCCAAATACTGTCTTCAATTACAATCTGTAGAAATTCTGGACTGCTGGTTAACAATAACAGTGCTAATAAATATATCAAAAGTTTTTGCAGGTATGTTTTGATTCTCCTGAATAATATCAACTGAAACAGTCTTTTTCTCCTGAATAGTATGAAAATTTGACATGATTTCTGTACTCAGGCTCAGGTGTCTGTACTGCAGAAGAGCCTTTTGCATATAAATCCAAACACTAACATACTTTTCTGGAATGCTGGATATTTAATCTTTTCTGTATGTCGGTCCAAACCAACTTACTGACTTCACTGACTGTGTCTGAATTATATTCAAAACCCTGTAGTGTTTTACATGCATCTTTAGCTTTGGTTTCCCAAGCCTTGTCTTGCATGTACCTTATCTAGCATTACACATATCTTTCCCTCAAGAAAGGAACATTCTGTATTTCTACATATCTCATGCTTAGCCAGGAAGATAAGATTGTCTTTTCTAATGAACTATCTTTCCCTGAAACTGAATGCATACTTAAAAATACGAGTCTGACTCTATATTTTCAGACCTATTATTCTACCTTAATGTACTATAGGGAATTCACTAAGAATACTCTCAGTCTAACATCATACATTACTTAACTCTGCCCTATCCAGCTTTTTTCCCCCTCTACTCCTCCATCTAGCTCATTATTATATCTCTCTTCACTCTACTTCACCTCATCCACTTACTACATCACCACCTTACCATTTCTTCAGCTACTCAACTACAAACCTTAACTCAAAAATCTCCCTACCAAGTGTCCGTCTTACATGCTTATATTTCCATTCTCCCTTTTTTTCACACTCTTTCTTTCCCTACTATACCTCACAGGTCTCAACCCTATTTCCTTGTCCTCCATGATCACAACAACCACATCTCCTCTATCCAACCATTTTGAAAGATACTGAGACATATCTGTCAGTCATTATCAAATGAAACCCATTTTCTTGCTTAAAATAAAAATGCTTCCACTAAAAAATAACAGCTAATTTATTGTGCCCCTCATTTATACCACCAACCTATAAACTTACTTTACCAATCCCATCATAAAACTTCAACTAACACATTACATCCTCAGGCTAACTACATTACCACTGTGTAGAGATGTCCACTCCAATCCTGGGCCCACTTCAATCATTACCCCTACACAACCTAATACCAACAATTCCCTTAAATCCTTATATATGTTTACTCAAAACTTACAAAGTTTTTGTAATAAAATCACAGACTTTCATGCGTGGTTTGCCCATAACCAACCTGACATCATTGCTGTTACTAAAAACTGGCTAAAAGCCATACATTAAGGACTCCGAATTTCTCCCTTCATACTTTGCTACCTTAAGATCTGATAGACCCCACAAAAGGGAGGTGGTGTTGCACTACTCTTTCCTTCCTCCTATAACATAGTTTCCTATACAAATTCTACTACACAATTTGCCAATGCCGAAATTTTTATTTCCTTCCAAAAACTGAATGACTACAAACATTTTATGCATCATAGTCCTCTGTATACCCCTCAGGTAACAACATACCCTTGCCTGGATATCCAGCAATAACAACAATGAAACCATTATCTTAGGCGATATAAATATCAACTGGCTGGATGTCTGCCCCAGCATTCCTTCCTCAAACATCAGTGTATTTAATTTTACCTGGCTTATCACTTCTCTGACCAGATCTAACTGGAGCAACAACTAAGGCTCCATTTTAGATTGGATTCTGGTCAATGACCCCAATAAAATATCTTATGATGGTACTCTCCCAAATACCGTCAGTGACCATCTCCCCACCTTTATTCATCGCACTGGCTCTTCATTCCAAAAGCCATATCAGTATAAACTAATACGTAACCTGACAAAATCCAACCCACTTACATTCATAGCTACTTTAAAAAAATAAACTGGCAAATGCTAAAAGCCCTCCCTCTCGATGAAACATTCAACTATTTCAACTCAACATTTCTACAAACACTAAATAGCCTTGTTCCTCTGACTAAAGTGGATCAAAGTAAACCATGCCCTATGGCTGAGTAAGACCACTAAAGAACTTAATGAAAGCCAGAGACAAAACATGGAAACAATGGCTAGCAAATAAAAACCCTCCAGACCTACTGAAATTCAAACAGCTTCAAAACCAGGCAAAAGATTAGTGAACAAAGACAAAACGACCACTGTTTAAAACTTCAGAACAACTATAAGTTAAACCTTAAGAAATTCTGGAATTTTATTACATCACTACTATATTTTGGTACAAGAGTAACCCAAGTCCACATCCAGACAAAATGTGCCAAGAAATAGCTACTGTCTGTAATTCTCATTATATTGATGCTATAGCACACATGACTGCCTCTTTTCCCCAAATCTACAGCAGCATAAACCCTGCTACTCCATCTAAATTATCCTCTGGCTGCTGTTACACTCCATCTAAATTATCCTCTGGCTGCTGTCACACTCCATCTAAACTATCCTCTTGCTCCTCTTGCATCTCATCCTCCTATTCTTCTTACAGTTCTTCTACCCATTCTACACCCATGTTCTCTTTTAAACCCATTCCTACTGCCACAATAAAAAGATTACTTCTCAAGCTTAAACCTTGCTCTACTGCTCCTGATAATCCATCCATCCATCCTCATCCCCTTTTTCCCATTTTTGCACATGGGGTCGGGGTGTCACTTCCACAGTGGCAATTATCTCTACCCAAGGTTTAAACCAGCAAGTGGCTAGCCCTGCTGCAGTACTTCATTTGTACCACTCATGCACTCACAAACACACACACACACACACACACACACACACACACACACACACACACACACACACACACACATACTCTCATCTATGGCCAATTTAGAGTGTCCAATTTACCTACTGCATGTCTTTGGGATGTTGGAGGAAACCAGAGCACTTGGAGGAAACCCACGTGACTGCAGGGAGGACATGCAGACTCCACACAGAAAGCACCCCAGCCTAGAATTGAACCGGAGAACCTCTTGCTGTGAGGTGACAGCACTAACCGCTTCACCACCCTGGCCACCCTAACATCCTGACAATCTACCTAAACAATTCCTAAAACTAGCAGCCAAAGCTATTGCCTGTATTGTCTTACTTCTAAATAAACCCATCCAAGGATCCTATGTATCTAAGATCTGGAAAAAAGCTTTTATTCTTCCTCTTCATAAAGATGGCAATAATTCTGATATCTCAAATTTCAGACCAATTGCCATTCTCTCTTCTAACTTAAAAATCTTGGAAAAATGTATACATATTCAAATTCTAAAGTTTCTACTTCACAACTAAATCTTCTCCCCCACACAGCATGGATTTAGGCCAGGTCATAGCACCACAACTGCCCTCATATTCTTTGTGGACACTATCAACAGACCCCAAGATTCTGGTAAAATTGTCTCCTCCCTATTCCTAGACCTCTCAAAAGCTTTTAACACCATCTATCACCCTCTACTTCTAACCTAACTCTCTAAAACCAGTCTTTCCCCCTCCTCCGTCAACTGCTTCTCAAGTTACCTAGCAGACAGACAACAGGCTGTTAATGGCAACACTCCCTATCTCCATATTTTAACATCTCCACTGGAGTTCCCCAAGGCTCTCTATTCGGACTCCTCCTATTCAGCATTTTCATTAATAGATTTCATTCATTACTAGGTCAGGGGTCACTTATTCATTACACAGATGACTTGACTATTATATGTTCCGTTCACTCCATTTCTGACCTACAGCAAATAACTCAAATGGCTTTTAAACTCTACTGAGACCTGGATGTATAATAATCATCTATCACTCAACCCAAACAAGACAATATGACCAAGCTCATGCTTTTCACCCCAAAGAGGACAACCCCCTTAGACAAAGCCCAATTCACTATACTTTCTCAGAATAACACAGGAATCGAGATTAACCACACAAAACTATTAGGCATAATTATAGATGAACACCTGAAATTTGACTTGCACATACATCATTGCATCAGCAAAACTCACCAAAAGGTATGTATACTCTGTAGGCATAAACATTTCCTTAGCTCCTCTGCAGAACAAGTTCTAATTTCTACTTACCTATTACTATCACTTGTATATGGTGCACCACTATTTACTAATCTCCAGTCCTCCTCAAAAGGTAAACTTAACACTTGTTATAACAAAATTGCCAAATTCGCAACTAATGCTAAACACTGTACCCGTCACTGTGCCACTCTTCACACTCTCAACTGGCTTGAGCTATCTCACAACCTCTCCTACCTGTAACTAATGACAGCACACTGAATAATCTTTAAAGCATCAGACTGTCCTGCTCTTAGTATGATATTCAGTTTCTACCATCAAAGAAGGCCTCTCAGATCCAAGAATCAGTACCCTTTACTGGTACAAAAACCAAACTTTCCAGCTGGCCAGCTTCTATATTCTTGTTCAGTAGACAAAGCATGGAATGTCTTACCATTAACTATTAGAACCACTCAAAATCCTAATGCTTTCAAAACCTCCCTAAGAAGCTACTTATCTTCTACCTGGAATTGCACCTGCCCCTTGTTTCCTTCTCTGAAAACCTAATTGCCACTACTTAATGTTGACACTGATGTTCAAAATGTTCTATGCATTAATGCCAGGTGTTAGCCTCGCTATTTCTACTGTCAAAACTTTGTATGTAAAGATAATTTATTTACCTTTACAGATCTTGACATTTGTCAATTTGCTAGTATTCAGTAATTCAACTAATTTAAGTATATAAATACAAAAATTATGTATAATCCAAGGGGTAAACACTCCGTTGTGAAAAATAGAAATAAAGCAAAATAAAATAACAGTATCACAGCGGAGTGACCAGGCAGGAAAAAAAACAAAATCTCTGAATCCTTCACATATGAAAAATATATATATTTATTGTAAAGAACAAATGGTAAGCACTTTTGCAATCAAGCTTCATCAGACCTTACTAAAACCAGAAAAAATACTCCATTTATAAGCATTTAAATTTCCAACAACCAATTGCAGAGATACATCAATTAAAAAAGTAATTAAGTATTTAAAAGGAAACTCTGCAAAAAAGCATCACAATAAATATTTGTTGATAATAAAAGAAGCATAAAAACACTTCCTACTCTATATAAAATAAATACAATAGTAAAGCAATATAATGAAAACATAAAATAAAATGATATACTATAATGAGGCATGGTATAATATAAAACTTTCATTTCTGAAGTCTTCTTTTCTTGAGCAGTGGCTTAATGGACGCTCTCTCATTTAAACCACTGCCCCTTTCATTTTCAGTTTTGTTTGGAGAAGAAGATTGTACCGCATGGACTACGTGTACTTAACATGCCCACTCAGGGCTCATATTATTCAGAACTTCTCATTCGCTGGCAACAGTTGATTCTGGAGGTAAGCGCAAAGTACATGCGTTTGCTTATAGATTTTGTCAGTCCTGAAGAGGACAGATTGAGAAAGGTTTTAAAAGAGAGACAGGACACTGTTTCTAGTAATTATACACCTAGAACTCTGAATCCTTTGTTTGAAAGTTTGTTGGACGGCGTAGCTGTCTTTGAGTGGAAGCTCTTGCATCAAAAAAAGACAAAGATTTTGAGGGACATTAATGACTTTAGAACCGGCCATGTCTTCATGTGGCCACGTGTTGGACAGAACTTTGAAAAAGGTCTCAATTTTAATGCTGAGGTGAATCCCAGTGATAATATTCCTTTGGATAGGAAAACTGTTTTATCTGTTGGTAATACTGTAAGAGGTAGTAATGTTTCACACACTGTTAATGATGGAAATATGGATGATGCATGTATTGAATGTGTTTCTGAATCAATTGAGCATATTGGTGACACCACAAAGTCTCCTATGGGAGAACACAGTGATGCTGTAACATCGGGTATGCCCGGTGCATTGAAAGGGATAAATGCAAGTAGTAAGCCTCGTTCCCTAGAAGGGAATTTGTACCCGAACGTTGTTATTAACAACAAGAAGAGTAGTGGCAATGTTGTAGTGGATGAGAGGGTTGTTAGACCTAAGAATAAGAACTTTGTTCAAGACACGCGGGTGAACAATGAGGTTTTAAACATAGGTTCATAGGTTGATACTAGGCTATCTGCCCTGGGGCATTTACAAGCCTAGAAGCCAGCATGTGCAGCTATAAATATTTTTAATATATAATAGTAAGACTTAAGACATGTAATGCCACTAGAAAGATTTAATCCAATTCAAACTGGTTTCGGCTAAGCAGCCTTCCTCAGTGAAAAAGCAAATTTCATCCTTACTGCACTTGATGAATATTTATACATACCAGCAACCAGTCGGAAAGTGGTACAGTCCGAACCTAAGGCTAGTGTTTTCATTATTACTGAAAACATATGTACAATAACCTTTTTGTTGTTATAAAGAAAGACCTATAATGTCCCATATACATGAAACATATAACAAATATAAGTACATATGTATATATATTAAGATACATAAAAATAGTAAATAACAAATAAGTAAAGAACCTGTGAATATTATGTTTGGGTGGAGATGTCTAACAAATCATGAGGTCCTAAGTACCAGGAGTACGAGTATATTATACAGTTTGTACACATTAGTCCCCAAAAACGGAACTACATTGATCAATAATATGTCCAAAAGAATATACTGATATGGTTAGTAATAATCAAGAGTACATTATATGCTTATTAAATAATAGTTAATACAAAAACATGCATGTATAGCTAAGAGTCAATCCAAATGAAGAATAAATATGGTTTACAAATATCACAGATCATTTTCGTATGATTCCGACTCTAATAAAGTAGTATACAACATTTATCTAGTATAAGCTATTTCACTGACTAAACACACAAATCCCACTATTCACAAATTATAGTACCATCTCATAATAAACATCACAACTATCAATGATATATTCCATATTAAAAAAAATAATTAATATATTACCTAACCACATAGTCTGTACAATAATAAAAATATATAGTATAAGTTATAAATATCTGATTCTTAAATCAGACTAATTCAATTCCACAGGCTAATCGTGGTATTGGCATTCTTTCAAAATTATAGATGGTCATTAAGGCCAAGGGGAAAGAGAGCCCCAAGGTTAATAATCCAGCATTTCTCCTTATGGTTCAAAATACTATGCCACCCCTGTTGGATACTCCTATCTCCAGTGATTTTGGCTATAATCATAAACATGAATTTTGCATTATGATGTTTAGCAGTATGTCGATACAGAGCATTAGTCTCTTTCTTATTGTGTATATCACTTTTATGTTCCCCCATTCTAACCCGTAATGAGTGTGATGTTTGCCCAACGTAAAATGCTGAGCATTGACATGTTGCCAGATATATAACCCAACTGCTGCTGCAGTTACCAAAGACTCTGAGGTCATAGACTCGACTCGTATTAGTACTCGTAAATTGTTTAAGTTTACTTACTTGGTTACAAGATGTACAATGTCCACATGGAAAGGTGCCAAGCAGTTGGTCCACAGAGATAGTCATTTGTTTGTAGATGGCTCCCCCACTTTCTTTATGTTTGTAATGTGAGAATAGTGCTCTTAGGGTTTTTCCCCGTCTGTAGGAAAACTGACATTTGGGGCCCAAAATATCTCTGAGATGATCATTGGCTAATAATATATTCCAATTTGCATAAAGGGTACTTCTAATACCATTATGGTTTCTGCCATAAGTAGTAACAAATCTCAATGGGGATTCTTGTTTTGACGATTGGCAAGTCTTGTATTCCAGTAATGTGTTCCTATCCTGTTTATCTGACCATATGCTGGCTGACATAATGTCAAATCGATTATATCCTCTGTTCAAAGATCTGTTTTGGAGGTCCACTTTGGCTTCATCAAAATCCCTTGCGGAAGAACTAATGTGTTTAATCCTAAGAAATTGGGATTTTGATATATTGCGGATGGTGTGGCGTGGGTGCATACTAGATGCATGAAGTAATGTATTGTATTGTGGATATTTCCTATGAATTTTGGTACTCAATGTATGATCATTGTTCCTATAGATTGTGACATCCAGGAAATCAATAGTTTTGGGGTTATATGTTATAGTGAATTGTATGCCCCAGATGTTACTATTGATATATTCCACAAACTCCTGTAAATATATCAGATCAGCATGCCACACCATCCAGCAATCATCAAGGTATCTGCACCATATATCTATTTCAACCATATATATGTTCCTTTTGGTTATTTATGCTCGTAGCCAGCCATTTGGTCAATATCACGAAAAAGTTGGAACTGTGGATACAGCGGACATTTAACAAACGTGTTAGATATATGTAAATGCAAGAGAAATTCTAACAGCTTGGGACTTTGTGTGTTGGATAAAACTTCTAACTCATGAAGTATTTTTGAACAAACTTTGGTGAATTTTGAACAAATAACTCTGGGACTGTTCAACTTTTTGGTATTTACTCAGGTACTGTGGATATGTATCACATCACTGAGTGGATCTGTTGAAATTATTTGATTATACACGCATTTACAAACATGTTTGGGACATTTTACAGTATATTTGAGGATATGGTAACAATGGGGTTGTAATATTTGAACAAACTCATTATAGCTACTTGAATATGCTCATAACATATGACTGATTGAGGTTTTGAACAATTGGGGCTCAATATAATTTTTGTTTGTGACTAAAGGCTAAGTGTGGCCATTTTATAAATGAAACTATCATTAGTTAATATTGAAAGCAAAATACACAGCATAAATACTCTTTTTTGGGGCTGAATTAACAGTGTTATATCAAGATTATACTGTTTCCAGGGTGCTATAAGTTTAAAAGAATTATTTGGAGTTCCTTTTTTCTACTAGGTACGAGGTCTGAGTGTGACTTTGTTAAGTTGCAATATTACAACTACAGACTAAAAAATAAGTTGGCTCATACAACATTATTTCTGAACAACTGGATAATTCTTTTGCAACAATCTTGTGCATAATATCATCTTGTTTCCATGTGCTATTTGGGTACACATCTTAACTGAGTCTAGGAGTAACTAAGGATTAAACTGAGTATTGTAATAGTTACTCTTAAATTACGTATATTTATAAATCTTTTTTATGTGATAGGGAGCTTTGTGTGGGCTATTACATAGGTTACATCACATATTGTTAAAATGAATAGTAACAACACTTTGCCCGAATGGCTGAGCCAGTAGTGATATTTTTAAATATGCAGTCTAAAGGATTTAGTTACATGTCATATCCAGGACTAAATTAGTATTCCTCTGACTGTGTAATTTTGGATATACTAGTCAATCAGCTGTCCTGATTTGGTCATCTAGTTAGACAACGGTTTACTGTAGGTTATATCAGGCTTTGCTTTTGTGATGTTTCATGTAATTTTAAACATATATTGCATGTTTATTTAGCTTTTGTTACAATCCATTAAGCTGGTTGAATCAACCCACAATCCCTAAAACCCTAGGAGTCTAACTGTTATTTTCAAATATATTAGAAAATATCCCCTGTGAAGGAGGGAATCTTTATTCTACACTAGGTCACGTGCTTGGTGAAGTTGTATATATACTATCAACATTTTATTCCATTTAACACTTATTACCATCTAGACCTCTGGATTGGTATCTACATATTGGGTTATCACATGAATCCTGGTACTGTACATAATAAGGTATTATAATATAGCATTTATTGCTCCATATATATGTTATTGGTTTGAGTGCCTTATATCAGGTATAAGATCAACATATGTTTTGAAATATACTGTGTGTCTATATATGGTGGAACTATAAAAAATCTGAGTATACTTCGCTAGTCAAATCATTATTAAAAGAACTTTTTTATATTGGGTTTCACATAGACAATTGTTATGACTTTACCATACGTATTGTCAAGTATTTCACTACTTTAAGTGTTTTTATTCATTTGACCACCAATTATTTGGTTCTGCCCCTAGCCAAAGACTTATTACTCATATCAATGGGTTTCAGAGACCCTGGTAGCCGAGATATACCCTACTTGAATTCATTGGCTTTGAAGTATTGTTATAATAATATCAGGCACAACCCTTTAGACAGTCTGATCAGTCTACCAGAATTTAGGCCTTGATTTTTTGGATCATTGTTACAAATATGGATTTGGACAATATCCTCAAAGGATTATGTGCTGATCGAGACGATATAGGGTGTTTGGTGTGGACCACGTCTCAAGCAGTAATCCAAATAATACTAACATTAATACATCTGATGGATGTGATCTGGCCTTTCAAAATATTAGCAAGGGCCTAAAAAATCTTAGAGCCAACATCTGGCATTTGAGATTGTTTCGTGCGTATATACATCAGGATATGGCCCCCAGAGGTCTTAGGATAAGATTGCAGCCTATGGTTAGCAGATCTGAAGAGAGACTAACCATGGAATGGAATAAAGCCCTGCAAGAGGGATCTATGATGTTTGTCAAAATCTTGACTTCCTATTATGAAAGAGTTATTGATGTAAATCTATCAGAATTTAAAACCATATGTGAGGAATGCAAAAAATATCAGCCACTTTCCACATATGAAAGCTTTGTGGTCAGGCTGTCCAAAGAATTGGCCTCTTATGAAAAAATAACAAAAGATAGAAAAATCAAAAAATTTAATAGGGATATTACAGACTACAAAAGGGGACGTCCATTCGACATCCATAGATCTGTTAGATTTATGGAGACAAATCACGGATTGACAAGGGGCAGAACCAGAAAAAGACCCAGGTCCATACTGAAACACAAAGACAAATCTATGACCAGTACTTCGGGGGAGGAGTCCTCCTACACTGATAGTGAGAGTGTACAGTTCCAAGAATCACCAATGCAAAAAAGGTCCAACTCCACACTCCCTTTAGAAAGGGAAAAAGGCAGCGAGGTGTCCGAAAACATAAATATGGGAAGCAGAACAGACTCAGTGGAGGGATTGATAGAAACTTTATTGAGACAATAGAATCTGAATATAAAAATGTACTAAATTTGTCTAATGTTATT
The DNA here is from genome assembly GCF_019279795.1 of Protopterus annectens. Classification (NCBI taxonomy): domain Eukaryota; kingdom Metazoa; phylum Chordata; order Ceratodontiformes; family Protopteridae; genus Protopterus; species Protopterus annectens. Next base: position 741,280,718 of record NC_056729.1, on the reverse strand, counting down.
TTAACTAACGAACAAGAACGACTATTGAATAAAGGTTTGGGATTTGTACCAAGTTTCTTTTGTGATGAATATAATATTGTGTCTGATGTTATGAATTTTTGCCGTAACCTTAATCTTAAAATATGTTTTTCAGACCAAACTTCCCAAATATCTCAAAGACCTACTGATTTCAAATTTCATAAATCTCAGTTTCAACCTCCAATGAATAAACATGTGCACATTTTTCGACAATCAGTTTTAAGGGATCTACATTTCCCACATTTTGAATCACGTATCATGGGTCAAAGTATTACTACATCCGAAAGAATGGCTTTGGCTGAACTAAGAAATAACCATGACATAGCAATATTACCAGCTGATAAAGGAGGGGCAGTTGTGATTTTGAATATGAGCTATTATCTTAAGGAAGGCTTGGATCAATTATCAGACACAAAATGCTATATGCATATGTCTATAGATCCCACCACTAATTTCAAAAAAGAAATTGATACATTTCTTAATCTGGCTGTGGAAGAAGGTATTATTACACAAAACACGGCAAAACACCTCACAGTGATGGATCCTCAGAAACAGATTCTGTATTTGCTTCCTAAAATTCACAAGTCTATTTCTAAACCACCAGGTAGACCTATTGTATCAGGTATTGGCTCACTTACTGAACCACTCTCTATGTTTTTGACACAACAACTTCAACCATTATTGAAAAATGTCAGGGCCAGAATACAGGACACGACACAGTTCCTAAAGATTATACAAGACACACAATTGGAACCACATTGGCTGATGTGTACGTTGGATGTTAAATCATTGTACACCAGCATACCCCATTGGGCAGGGTTGCAGACTTTACAATATTGGTTAGAAAATGCCAAACTATATCCACCAAACCTCAATACATTGATTATCTGCATGGCTGAACATGTGTTAAATAAAAACGTTTTTTACTTTCAGGGAGAATGCTATTGGCAACTTCAAGGTACTGCTATGGGGGCATCTTTTGCCCCCATATACGCCGATCTTTTCATGGCATATTTGGAAGAATGTCTGATATATAACCCACTCCACAACATATATATGGTTGAAATAGATATATGGTGCAGATACCTTGATGATTGCTGGATGGTGTGGCGTGCTGATCCAATATATTTACAGGAGTTTGTGGAATATCTCAATAGTAACATCTGGGGCATACAATTCACTATAACATATAACCCCAAAACTATTGATTTCCTGGATGTCACAATCTATAGGAACAATGATCATACATTGAGTACCAAAATTCATAGGAAATATCCACAATACAATACGTTACTTCATGCATCTAGTATGCACCCACGCCACACCATCCGCAATATACCAAAATCCCAATTTCTTAGGATTAAACACATTAGTTCTTCCACAAGGGATTTTGATGAAGCCAAAGTGGATCTCCAAAACAGATTTTTGAACAGAGGATATAATCGATTTGACATTATGTCAGCCAGCATATGGTCAGATAAACAGGATAGGAACACATTACTGGAATACAAGACTTGCCAATCTTCAAAACAAGAATCCCCACTGAGATTTGTTACTACTTATGGCAGAAACCATAATGTTATTAGAAGTACCCTTGATGCAAATTGGAATATATTATTAGTCAATGATCATCTCAGAGATATTTTGGGCCCCAAATGTTAGTTTTCCTACAGACGTGGGAAATCCCTAAGAGCACTATTCTCACATTACAAACATAAAGAAAGTGGGGGAGCCATCTACAAACAAATGACTATCTCTGAGGACCAACTGCTTGGCACCTTTCCATGTGGACATTGTACATCTTGTAACCAAGTAAGTAAACTTAAACAATTTACGAGTACTAATATGAGTCGAGTCTATAACCTCAGAGTCTTTGGTAACTGCAGCAGCAGTTGGGTTATATATCTGGCAACATGTCAATGCACAGCATTTTACGTTGGGCAAACATCACGCTCATTATGGGTTAGAATGGGGGAACATAAAAGTGATATACGCAATAAGAAAGAGACTAATGCTCTGTATTGACATACTGCTAAACATCATAATGCAAAATTCATGTTTATGATTATAGACAACATTTATTTATTTATTTAATTAAATTTGTTGACCGGGAGTGTCCGACTGGACGTAGGTCCATTTTCAGTGGAGGCCCGGGGAGAAAAGCTCCACAGTTAAAATAAACAGACAGTATTTACATTGGATTACATAGTGATTAACAATTTACATAGCAATTACTTACAACATAGTTATAGATGAAGAACATAGTACATCAGTAGACAGCTAAAATCTTTATCTGTGAAGTGCATACCAGACATTAACAAATGTTACAAGAAGAAGAAGAAGTTCGTGCTGTATAATAAGTACTGGCTTATGAGCATCTGAGCTTGCTATAATCAAGGTAGTTAATGGAGTGGAAAGAAAGGTAGTGGTTGGATGGGGTGGATGATATTAGAGTGGGAGTTGCAAGGGCATAGCCAGCATGTTTTCACTGGAGATAGGAGTAACCAACAGGGGTGGCATAGTATTTTGAACCATAAGGAGAAATATTGGATTATTCACCTTGGGGCTCTCTTTCCCCCTGGCCTTAATGACCATCTATAATTTTGAAAGAATGCCAATACCATGATTAGCCTGTGGAATGGAATTAGTTTGATTTAAGAATCAGATATCTATAACTTATACTATATATTTTTATTATTGTACAGACTATGTGGTTAGGTAATATATGAATTATTTTTTAATATGGAATATATCATTGATAGTTGTGATGTTTATTATGAGATGGTACTATAATTTGTGAATAGTGGGATTTGTGTGCTTAGTCAATGAAATAGCTTATACTAGATTACTGTTGTATACTACTTTATTAGATTCGGAATCATACAAAAATGATCTGTGATATTTGTAAACCATAATTTATTCTTCATTTGGATTGACTCTTAGCTATACATGCATGTTTTTGTATTAACTATTATTTAATAAGCATATAATGTACTCTTGATTATTACTAACCATATCAGTATATTCTTTTGGACATATTATTGATCAATGTAGTTCTGTTTTTGGGGACTAATGTGTACAAACTGCATAATATACTCGTACTCATGGTACTTAGGACCTCATGATTTGTTAGACATCTCCACCTAAACATAATATTCACAGGTTCTTTACTTATTTGTTATTTACTATTTTTACGTATCTTAATATATATACATATGTACTTATATTTGTTATATGTTTCATGTATATGGGACATTATAGGTCTTTCTTTATAACAACAAAAACTTTGTTGTACATATGTTTTCAGTAATAATGAAAACACTAGCCTTAGGTTTGGACTGTACCACTTTCCGACTGGTTGCTGGTATGTATAAATATTCATGAAGTGAAGTAAGGATGTAATTTGCTTTTTCACTGAGGAAGGCTGCTTAGCCAAAACTGGTTTGAATTGGATTAAATCTTTCCAGTGGCATTACATGCCTTAAGTCTTACTATTATATATTAAAAATATTTATAGCTGCACATGCTGGCCTCTTGTGTTTTCTTTCGTTTTGGTTTGGCCGGGCATACCGTACTTGCGAGGCATGGGGTTTGCGCATTTACAAGCCTAGCCAGAGTGTGTTTGGCTTTCGCCACCCTTTTAAACGAGTTTACTATACCCTTTTAAGGTTAGTTTACTGTGCCTCTGTCTACCAGTGACATAGAGGTAATCCCCGGGGTAAACTTACGATCACCCATCCACTTGTCAAGATTCCTTTTGAAAAGAAGCAGTGAGGGGCTCTGTCTGACATGGACTGGGATTCTATTCCAGAGTGATGGGAGCCTCTGGGTTATAAATCTGTCCCTCCAGCATGTTCTACTAATTTCTGTGTTGAGGTTTAAGTCCTTCGAGCGCATAGCTCTAAGAGATTTGGATTTTCTGAGGTGGATCATGTCCATCAGATCTGGGTTTGACATGGCTTTATACGTCAGGCACAGGTCACCTCTGAGTAGGCGATATGCAACTGAGTATAGCTGGAGTTTCTTTAAACAGGCAGCATAGGTCATTTGTCTGAGTCCCTTGATCCTCTTGGTGAGGTACTTTTGGGGTCTTTCCAGTTGCTGCAGGTGTCGGGTTAGGTACATCCCAAATGGGGCATTATATTCTATTATGGGCCTGATGAGTGATGAGTAGAGGGGCACAATGACCTCTCTTGATCTAGATGTAAACCCTTTCATGATAAGGTGGGCCCCAAGTCCCTCAATTCTTCTTCCATGCTTAATGGGTTACCACCTATGTGGTAATTTGTGGGCACCTTGTTTTTCCCAAAAGGGATGACTATGCACTTTTTGGCATTCAGCTTCAGGCCATGGCACTGGCACCAGTTATCCATCTCTGTGAGGCCCTTTTGTAGGATGTCTGTGTCAGTTGGTGAGTCGATTATGGCACTCAGTTTGCAGTCGTCTGCGAACTTGGTCGGCCATAGTCCTCCCGTGTTAGCCTGTACCTCAGAGAAATATATACCGAACAAGAGAGGTCCCAGGACTGAGCCTTGTGGGACGCCACTAGTAACTGGTTTAGAGTCTGACATGGCTCCTGCAATACTGACCATGTGGGTTCTATCCTTGAGCTAGTTTGCAACCCATCTTATGACATAGGGATTGATGTTTAAGCTGGAGAGCTTATTTATGATGCCCGAGTGGGGTATTGTGTCAAAGGCTTTTGTGAGGTCCAGGTAGGCTGTATGTACAGCCTTCCCTTCATCTATGGCTTTGCTGACTGTTTCAAAGAAGTCAACCAGATTCAGGAGGCAGGATCTAACCTTAACAAAGCCAAACTGGGTAGGATCCAGCATCTGCAGGTCCCCAATGTCTTTGTTTATGAGCTCCTTGATGATCCGCTCCATAGCTTTGCAGACTAGGCTAGTCAAACTTATGGGGCAGTAGTTTCCAGGGTCTGTTGAGGCACCGTCTTTGTGGAGTGGGACCACTGTAGCTGTACACCATTCCTTGAGTACATATCCTATACTAAGGCTAAGGTTGAACAGTAACTTTATATGTGGTTTTGGCTCTTCTTGGATCTCGTGTAGGACGCAGCCCAGGACACCGTCTGGTCCCATTGATGCTGTGTTTTTTGCCTTGGAGAGGGCAGCTCTTACCTGAGCATCTGAGATGTCGGGGAGGTGACTATCTGCTGGGATAGATATTTGATCTTTAGGGGGGATGGGGGGGAGAAGTTTGCACTGAACCTGTCTGCCAGGATGTTGGCTATGTCTGTGGGTTCAGTGTATTTTTTTGTCATTTTGGATTAACTCTGAACATATCTGGGAGTTGCCGCCCAGGTTTCTAACATAACGAAAGAAGGTCTTGTGATTATCTTTGGTGTCCTGTGCAATTTTTCTCTTGAAGCTGGCCTTGGATGATTTTATGAGGGACCTTAGTTTTTTGCTAGTACTGATCAGAGCTGCCTTACCTTTTAGGGATTTTGCTCTATCATGTAGTAGCTTCCTCCTTTTGTTGTAAAGCTTATTTATGGCTGGGGTCCACCAGATTGGACGCCTGACTTTGGAGGACTGGGTCTTGGTTTTATTTGTGATTGCATGATCCATGCATTCCTGAAGGTGTCCATAGAATGCATTTATAAAGGTTTCCGCAGATTGGGCTGTAGTTTCCGCTGGCCCGGGGGCTTTGAAGCATGTTACCTCAGTTTTGAGAAGTGTGAAATTAGCTTTTGAGAAATTTTTCACTGTGGTTTTCTGGGCTGGGGCTGGGGACGGGATGTGGATATCCAGTGAGATTAATTTATGGTCCGATCTTACCAATGAGGGGTATACTTCTGGTGTGGAGCATTGAGTCCCCATGTTGGTGATGATCAGGTCCAGTATGTTTTCCCTTCTTGTGGGAGTGGTGACTAGTTGTTTCATAGCATTTGAGTTTATAAATTCAAGGAACCTTTGGGCTAGGGCATTGGGTCTTGAGTAATGCTCCCAGTCTATGGGTAGTTGAAATCACCAAGTATAATGGTGTTGGAGAGACCTTCATATTCTTCAGTGTTTTCAGGAAGGCTGAGTGAGGTTCCTGAGTTTGTGAGGGTGGTCTGTAGCAGGCTATAAACTGAAAGGCAGTTTTGCCCACTGTTCGTTGCACATGGATGGTCTCTGCTGCTTCATGCAGTGCCACTAACCTGGAGGTGTGAGTATCTTTGATGAATATGGATACTTCCCCTCCTTTTGTGGTTCAGTCCGAGTTTTGGGGCCGAAAAGCGTGGTATGAGGTATAACCTGGTAGTGCTGGGGTGCTGTCAAGAGCCTTGAACCAGGTTTCTGTTACTGCACAGATGTCAATATTCTCCATACTGAGGAGAGCTTCGAGTGCGTGCATCTTGAGGTTAGACTTCTGGCATAGAGTAGTGCTACCGTTAGTTTCTTTTTCCCAGTGTTATCTATGGAGGTGGGTTTGTCCTTTGGGCCTTGCCTAAAAAAGGAACTATGGGGGTGGCAAGAGCCTTTGCCAATATCCGAAAGCCCAGAGGTGACAGGTGCAGATCATCCCTAGTGAAGCAACGTGGCTTGTTGAGCATGTCATCCCAGGCTGATAGACACTGGATCCCCTTTGAATGACAGCAATACTTAAGCCAGTTGTTAAAATTGAGCATTTTGTCTTCATACTGTGGCATCATTCTTGGTGAGGGTAAGATGCTACTCAAGGTCAGGGTCATACTGGCCTGGGCTACATGATTAGAGAGCTCCTCTATGTCTCTTTTCATGTAGTCCAGGGAGGTACATCTCAGGTCATTCACACCAGCATGGATAATGACTGAGTCATATTTGTACTTACTTTGGAGTGATCTGAGTGCTTGTGTTATGTGGCGGATGCTGGCGCCCGACGACAGGAAGCTTACCATGACCCTCTCCTTGTTCAGTCTGGTGAGTGGGACGTCAGTGTGTCTGACAATAGAGTCACCTATTACAAGTGCATCAGGTGTGTTGTCCAGCCTTAAGGGCTGCGTTTGTTTAGCACACTGACTTTGTGAGTTATGTGTTTCACGTGTTTTGTTTTGGGGTAGCAGGTGCTTGGATGTCTGCTTTGGAAGTCTCTGCTGCTTAGGCAGATTCTTATTTAGAGCCCCCAAATATGTTTTGGTGTGTTTATGTGTTTGGTTTGATGTTGTGGTAGGTCTATGTGAGACTGGATTTGTGGTGTGTGTGGTTACCTTCGCCTCCTGACTGACTGGGCCAGTAGTGAGTTGAGAGAGTTCAGCCTCCAGTTTGGCTATATGGTTACATCTCTCACATATGTTTGAGCTTGTTGGGAGGAGGAGAGGGTTGTCTGTGTACATGAGGCAGTTGTAACATTGCCTCAGGATTCCCAGATTCACCAGCTGGACTGGACAGGAAACTAGCATCTGTCCTTTGGTCATGCCAGACAAGTATAGGTAACTCTTTTATAACTGATAAAAAAGGACCAATAGGGGGTGATTGCTCTAGGGAGTATCTAGGGGTGTAGTGCTTTTGGTTTCTAGTGCTAAAAAATTGCTTGTATAAGCAAGTGCAAGTACAGTGCTTTAGATAGAAAATAGGGTCTTCAATTTAAAGTTAGAGCAGTTCTCAGGGAAAAAGTGAAGAGCAGACTTTGTGGAGCCGAAAAAAGTTTAAGCCCGATTAAGCGGCACTGCCCGATGCTGTGCTATGTGCAAAATCATGCAAAGCCGCGCCAAACTGGGTTTTATACAGGGGGACTTGAAAGAGCTAGAAATTAGCCCAAAACGGCCAATAGACTACAAGATTCTTGTGCTGGGATCACTCCTCCAGGGACAGATAGGCTGCTCAAAGCTCCCACTCCCACTGGTGAACAAAGAAGCCTCCCTCTATCCGAGTAAGGAAATGGGCAACACAGGAACTATCCAAAAGTCCAGAATATAGCAAAGCCTGTATTAGGGACTATTCTAGGTCAGGAAATGCAGGAAACAAGAATATATATATATTTTTTTCTTTTTTGTTACACAAACAGCAGAAAATGCAGTAAATATATAACACAGGCTAGTGCACTTGAGTGTGTAGCCTCAACAGGTAAATTCAACAACAACACAAACTTTTAAAGTGCAGGTATAACTTAACAGAAAATCAGCTTTAAACAGGTAAAAGAGCAGATATAACTTGCTTTTCGGCGAGAAAGGACAGTCGCACAGGTAATAGCAGAAAAAATATACTTAAATCAGGTAAGCAGTCGCTCTTTTGTCTCTCTGCTGCTAGCACCACTTTGCAGGACCACGAGGAGCTTTGCTGAGTAGGAACAATCGCAAAAACTGCACCAAAGCAGGTTTTATACATGATGAGGAATGGGACCTTAGGGGACCTTTCTTTTCCCCTACCAGTTCGGACAGACAGAGGAGGGAGATGTATAGGTTCATAGGTTCATAGGTTCATACTAGGCTATCTGCCCTAGGGCATTTATAAGCCTAGCCAGAGTGTGTTTGGCTTTCACCACCCATTTTAAATTAATTTTGCTATGCCCTTTTTCAAGGTTAGTATACTGTGCCTCTGTCTAACAGTGACACAGAAGTGATACCCAGTGTAAACCTACGATCTCCCATCCACTCATCAAGATTCCTCTTGAAGAGAGTCAATGAGGGACTCTGCCTAACCTGGACTGGGATTTTATTCCAGAGTGAAGGGAGCCTCTGGGTTATGAATCTGTCCCTTCAGCATGTCCTATTTATTTCAGTGCTGAGGTTCAAGTCTCTCGAGCGCGTAGCTCGATGGGATTTGGATTTTCTGAGATGCAGCATGTCCATTAATTCCGGGTTGGACATGGCTTTATACGTCAGGCACAGATCGCTTCTGAGCAGGCAGTATGCCACTGTGTAGAGCTGGAGTTTCTTTAACCGGGCAGCATATAGCATCTGTTTGAGCCCTTTGATCCTCTTGATGAGGTACTTTTGGGGTCTTTCCAGTTGTTGCAGGTGTCTGGTAAGGTACATCCCAAAAGGGGCATTGTTCTCAATTATGGGCCTGATGAGGGATGAGTAAAGAGGCACGATGACCTCCCCTGATCTAGATGTGAATCCCTTCATGATTAGGTGAGCTATATAAAATGTTTTTCTAACCACTTTGGCCACGTGGTTGTCAAATGAGAGATTGCTATCAACTTGGGTCCCCAGGTCCCTAATTACAATTTCTGTACTTAATGGATTACCACCTATGTGGTAATTTGTGGGCACTTTGTTTTTGCCAAAGGGGATGACTATACACTTTTTTGCGTTTAGCTTGAGGCCATGGCTCTGGCACCAGTTGTCTGTTTCTATGAGGCCCTTTTGGAGGATGCTTGTGTCGGCTGGAGAGTTGATTCTGGCACCCAGTTTGCAGTCATCTGCGAACTTGGTCAGTCACAGTCCTTTCCGTGTTGGCCTGTACCTCCGAGAAATATATACCGAACAAGAGAGGTCCCAGAACTGAGCCTTGTGGGATGCCACTTGTAACTGGTTTGGAGTCTGACATGGCTCCAGCAATTCTAACCATGTGGGTTCTGTCCTTGAGCCAGTTTGCAACCCATCTAGTGACATAGGGGTTTATATTTAAGCTGGTGAGCTTATCTATAATACCCGAGTGGGGTATTGTATCGAAGGCTTTTGCGAGGTCCAGGTAGGCTGTGTGGACCACCTTCCCCTCGACAATGGCCTTGGTGACTGTTTCAAAGAAATCGACCAGGTTTAAGAGGCAGGATCTGCCCTTAACAAAGCCGAACTGGGTAGGATATTGAGCAGGGGGCGCCAGAAGTGCAAGCTTTCATGGGAACACAATTCGAATCAGACCCTGAAAAAGATGTGGGGGGAAAGTGGCGAATCATTGATTTTGAACATCTCTTCATATGAACTCTCCCTTGAGGAGAGATGTGTGCTTTGTAAGGGGTTGAATTTTATACCTACATGTAAGAGCAGAATGTCTGACACTATTTTAGATCTTAAGGTTTTCTGCAGGAATGTGATGTTGTGTTTACTATATGGGGATGTCAACAAGGAAGATAGACAATCTGGAAGTAATATGTGTTATCCTAATTTTAGGAAGCTGAGTAACTTCATCCCTAATAATCATCCGTTAGTTGAAGCATATCTGAAACTTACAGAAGAGAATATATTTAAGTTCTATGATAATAAAGATAGTACTTATAGTAGGAATTCAAAACAAAACCTAACCTACAAAGAAAGAGCAGCACTCGGGGACTTACAAAACAACAATTCAATTATTATTAGACCAGCAGATAAAGGTGGCCTTATTGTAGTGATGGATAAATCCCATTACCTACAATCTATGGAGACACTGCTGAGTGAAGATACTTATTATAGAAAAATCACAGCTGAAGATGTACATAGTACTATTTCTTCTATGTCTGATTGTTTGATGTTTTTTCTGGGAATTTGGTCATGGAAGAAACATATTCTTTTCTCAAGGTGATCAATCCCCTTATACCAATAATACAAGGGTTACCAAAGGTGCATAATCATTCATCTGACCAACCAATGAGACCCATTGTAGCAGGTGGGGGGTGGGTCACAGAGTTGCTATCAACTTATGTTGAGAACACTTGAGACCAATAATTAACTTGAATAAAGTGGTCCTGAGGGACTCTAAACAGTTTTTGATAGATTTGTATGACTGTACTAGAGGAATTTCTGATCTTGAAGGTGTTAATTTTGCAACTTTTGATGTACAATCATTGTTCACAATGATTCCCAATGACTTAGGGATACAGCATGTTCATGAATATCTCCTGGCTAATAGTGATTTAACTATAGTACAAGTAGATCTTATATGTTATTTCTTGGAGATAATTCTTGAGAATAATATTTTCACCTTTAATGGTGAAATGTACATCCAGAGACACGGCGTAGCTATGGGCACTTCATGTGCCAATAACTACGCCAATATGTTCCTTGCACACTAGGAAAATACTATATTATTTAGAAGAGAGGAATATAAAATGAATGTTCTATTTTATTGACATTTTGTCGATGATTTGTTCCTTTTGTGGAGAGGAAGTCAGGAAGAACTTTATGAGTTCCATCAAGTGATTAATGGCCTTACAAGTTGTCTTAAATTCACATTTAATTGGTCATATACACGGATTGAGTTCTTAGATCTCTATGTGGAGAAACTACATGATTGCTCCATCAACACTGGTGACTATCATAAAATGTGTCATAGGAATGCATTTTTGTTTATATCCAGTATGCATCCGGGTTACATCTTCCGGAATTTAATAAAGGGCCAAGGTGTGAGGGCCTGTAGACTAAATCCCACAATGGAGGGCTTTAAGGAAGAGATTAGTAACCTAGATAAGAGGTTACTGGAGAGGGGATATGGCTATGAGGAAATTTGTCAGAATTGGTCGTGTTTGGACAGGGTAAGAACCACTACAGCAGCCCCTTACTTTGGGCCTACGAATGGGATGAGTGTGGAAGTCAGCAGTGAATCTAATAGGAATAATGGAGGGGTTAGGATTCCTCTTTTTTATACTAGTGACCATAGGGAGCTCACTGATTTGTTTGCACAGCATTGGTCCATCTTGCAAGTTGATGAGAGTATTGGTGAGATTGTAGGTGAGAAACCTAGGTTCTTATATAAGAACAGAAAGAACTTGAAGAGGTTACTTTGCTATGAAAGAGGCCCCAGTGTGATTAACACTGAATTGGGTGTCACACTACCTTGTGGAAGTTGCAATTTTTGTTCCTTAATTAATACTTCCAGTATCTTTTATCATCCTGATTTATGTAGAGATTTCATTTCAGTTCATTTTTCATGCCCATGCCAACTATATGACCTCTAATGTGGTCTATTTAGCAGAGTGTTGTTGTTGTTGTATCTTTCGGCTTTTCCTGGTTAGGGGTTGCCACAGTGAACTCCGGTCCGCTAATGATTGGCAGTAGATTTTTACGTACCGAGTTGCCAGCTCTGATGCACAACCTTCCACGAAAGTACACCCCTTCACGCATGTCTCCACACAGAAGACGCTTTAGCTGAGAATCGAACAGGACAACCTCTTACTGTGAGGTGATAACACTACTGCAGCACGACCACCGCAGTTCTTCTATTTAGCAGAGCGTGCAGTTTGTAATTCATTTTACGTAGGCAAGACTAATAGGGTCCTACGTGATAGGATAAGAGAACATATGTATCACATTAAGAAGAAACATTTAATTTTAGGGTGGTAGAGATTATTATCCCTAGTGTTAGGGAGGGTGACATTATTACTCATACAGAACATAGGGAAACACAGTGGATCATCATGCTTAGGGCAGATAGGGGCAGTGGTTTAAATAAGAGAGCATCCATTAAGCCACTGCTCAAGAAAAGAAGACTTCAGAAATGAAAGTTTTATATTATACCATGCCTCATTATAGTATATCATTTTATTTTATGTTTTCATTATATTGCTTTATTATTGTATTTATTTTATATAGAGTAGGAAGCGTTTTTATGCTTCTTTTATTATCAACAAATATTTATTGTGATGCTATTTTGCAGAGTTTCCTTTTAATTACTTTTTTAATTGCTGTATCTCTGCAATTGGTTGTTGGAAATTTAAATGCTTATAAATGGAATATTTTTCTGGTTTTAGTAAGGTCTGATGAAGCTTGATTGCGAAAGCGCTTACCGTTTGTTCTTTGCAATAAATATATATATTTTTCATACGTGAAGGATTCAGAGATTTTTGTTTTTTCCTGCCTGGTCACTCCGCTGTGATACTGTTATTTTATTTTAATTTAAGTATATCTTTTCTGTATATATTTTTGTAATGTACTCATTCCATGTGTTAACTTTACTGTATATACTATTGTGATGTACTCTTTTCATATTTATTCTCTCCTTGTATATGTTTATTGTTATTTGTAGAGCCTTTCTCCCTGGGCCTCCACCGAAAATGGTCTCATAATGGCCCAGTGGACTACCCCGGTAAACAAATGAAATAAATAAATAAATTCATTAAGAAATGATAAGCAGGTAATATTGCAATAGGAATGGATGGCAAACTGAAAACAGGTTCATCGTTACTTGGCATCTCATCCAAAGGAGGACATACTCAGGACTGCAGCACCCCACCCCCTTAAAAATACAACAGAGTATCAACAATCCGTCTACATGCTGGGGGAGGAGACCCCACACCCTTCTGCATCAAGGCACGAGTATGCTTCCTGTTGTGCTACTAACACTGCTTTAAAATTCTATACCACAATAGTGAAACCATTTGCTTAACAAAACCATTGCACATTGTAAACAGACTTAGCATGATCAGCAGTAAATTTCTCTTCCCTTGAAGCACACAATTTTTGAAAATTCACTTGAAACTAAATTCCTTGAAAAATGCAGCTTGGTAGTTGGGGTAGAGGATTCAGGCTCTTGTTTCCTGTAGTTAAGATACTGGGCATGAGTCTAAGCAAATTACTAACCACCTGCTAATCTTAACTAGGGCATTTTCCTCTCTGACATACACACATATACGGTATACCTCAACCTGTTAGTGCAAGAAATCTGAACCAAGCCTAAAATAAATAGGGACAGGTTATACATTCTGCTCTCATGAACCTAGAAAATTGCTAGAGTAACAGGATTTGTGTTAGTATACATTTTTCTAATGATATGAAGTCTAAAACTCAAATGTCTGTCATTATTTAGCAACTTCAAACCTTTTTATGAGGAACAGACAAAAATATGGGGCAAAAATATGGTCATTCTAAAAAAATCTTGGTAGTTGAGGGGTATGCTACCTATCTGTTACACACACACACACACACACACACACACACACACACACACACACACACACACACACACACACACACCCCTCTCAACTTCTTAGTGCTAGAAATCTGGACAAAGTCTAAAATAATGGGGGGAACAAAGGCTCAAAGCTAGGGATACATTTTAAATATTGCTCTTATAAAGTTGGAAAGTTACTGGAATAACAGGATCTGTGCTAGAATGTGCTAGAATGTATTTTCTGAAGGATATGAAGTTTGAAACTGAAATGCATGTCATTATTTTGTAACTTTAATCCTTAGATCATCCCAGTGATTTGTCAAAAAAAGACAATTTTATGAAGATAAGGCCAAAATTGGGACAGTCTGTGAAAATCTGTGCAGTTGAGAGGTATGACAGACACGTACACCCTCTACCTTCCTCTTACACCCCCCATACCTCTCAACCTTAGAGCAAGAAATATGGGCAAAGTCACAAATAATGCGTTGAGAAAGGCCCAAAAATATGGACACCTTTTAAATATTGCACTTACAAATGTAGAAAGTTGCTAGAGCAACACATTTTCCATTAGTATGAATTTTATGAAGGATATGAAGTCTAAAGATCAAATGTCTTCCATTATTTTCAGACCTCAATGACTCACCATGGATTTGCCAGAGAAACAGATGAAAAATATGAGGCAAAAATCTGGACCTTCTGTGAAAATCTGGACAATTGAGAGGTATGACTCTCCCCACCTCCTTCTTACACACACACACACACACACACACACACACACACACACACACACACACACACACACACACACACACACACACACACACACACACACACACACACACACACACACACACACACACACACACACACACACTTATCTCCCTCTTACACACACACACACACACACACCTCCCTCTTACACACACACACACACACACACACACACACACACACACACACACACACACACACACACACACACACACACACACCTACCTCTCGCTTGTCCATTCATCATCCACAGTCCAAATGTCTTCTGGAATTCAGATTCTACCCATGTGGAAAATGAAGATGTAAATAATTGGTTGCAAGACATAAATAGGTCACAAACACCTGTTGCATCTCTGCAACTGGATGCAAATGGGTGTTCTTAAAGAACATCCTTAAAATAATATTTAAAAAAAAAACATGATTTTTTATTTTTAAATTAAAAGAAAACTAATCTCCTTTGAATATGTTGTTAGTGCCATGACCAGTTGTCGTGGCTGAGGTGCCAGTATGCCATACCAGAGCATGCCATCACAAAAAAGCCCTGGTTACTACTAAAAATACTCTTGGGGTGGAGCCACTTGATTGTAAGGATTCCAAAAACATTTCTGTTTGGACTTGAAAGCCAGAGATAGAGAGGGTTCTGTGTATCTTTAGTCAGAAGCAGGCAGATGTTGAAATAATGTTAAGATTTTTCTGACCATTAAATATTATTATGAATATTTTGTTTTTACCTTCTAGTTTAAGGCTTTTAGAGTGTGTATTTACTTGGAAAACAAATGCTTCAGAATATTTACTTTAAATAAAGAACTTTGTTGCTTAACTTAAGTGGTCATGACTTGTAATTTATTTATTAGCAATGGATTATGCATTTGGCCTGTGTACCATGCTATTTGGCATCCGCCCCTGGGATGGTCACTGCTTACAGCTAACTATTACTTTTAAAATTTAAAGGCTTGCAAATATATAAATATACAGTGGGTATAAAAAGTGTACACATCCTTGTTAAACTGCTAGGTTTTTGTGATATAAAAATAACATCACAATAAATCATATAAAAACTTTTCCCACCTTTAATGTGACCTATAACCTGTACAATTCAATTGAAAAACAAACAAATCTGTTAGGGGAAAAATATAAAAAATAAAAAATGTACAATAAGCTGGTTGCATAAATGTGCACGCCCTTAAACTAATACTTTGTTGAAGCACCCACCTTTTGATTTAATTACAGCATTCAGCCTTCTTGGGTACACACCTGCCATCAATGAAAGAGACTAATTAACCACAAATAAAGTTCAGCTGTCCTAGAAGGATTTTCCTGACATTTACTCAAGTTGCCTGCTACAGCAAAAGCCATGGTTCGCAGAGAGCTTACAAAGCATCAAAGAGAAATCTTTGTTGAAAGGTATCATTCAGGAGAAGGGTACAAAAAAATGTCCACAGCATTGGATATACCATGGAACACAGTGAAGACAGTCATAAAAAAGTGGACAAAATATGTGACAACAATGATGTTGCAAAGAACAGGTTGTCCCTCCAAACTTGATGAAAAGACAAGACGAAAACTGGTCAGGGAGGCTGCAAAGAGACCTACAGCAACATTGAAAGAGCTGCAAGAATTTCTGGCAAGTACTGGTTGTGTACTACATGTGACAACAATCTCCAGTATTCTCCATATGTCTGGACTATGAGGTAGGGTTGCAAGATGGAAGCCTTTTCTTACACAGAAAAACATCCAGGTCTGGATACAATTTGCAAAACAATACATCGTCTCCCAAAAGCATGTGGGAAAATGTGTTATGATCTGATGGGACCAAGATTGAACTTTTTGGCCACAATTCCAAAAGATACGTTTGGCGCAAAAACAACACTTTGCATCACCAAAAGAACACCATCCCCACGGTGAAGCATGGTGGTGGCAGTATCATGCTTTGGGGTTGCTTTTCTTTAGCTGGAACTGGGGCTTTAGTCAAGGTGGAGGGAATTATGAACAGTTCCAAATACCAGTCACTTTTGGTCCAAAACCTTCAGGCATCTGCTAGAAAGCTGAAGATGAAGAGGAATTTCAACTTTCATCACGAGAATGACCCCAAGCATACATCCAAATCAACAAAAGAATGGCTTCACCAAAATAAATTTAAAGTTTTTGAATGGCCCAGCCAGAGCCCAGACCTAAATCCTATAGAAAATCTGTACGGTGACCTGAATAGGGCTGTGCACAAGAGATGCCCTTGCAATCTGACAGATTTGGAGCACTTTTGCAAGGAAGAATGGACAAATATTGCCAAGTCAAGATGTGCTATGCTGATAGGCTCCTACCCAAGAAGATTGAATGCTGTAATTAAATCAAAAGGTGCTTCAACAAAGTATTAGTTAAAGGGTGTGCACACTTATGCAACCAGTTTATTGCACATTTTTTAATTTTTTATATATTTCCCCTAACAGATTTATTTGTTTTTCAATTGAATTGTACAGTTTATAGCTCACATTAAAGGTGGGGAAACATTTTGAAATGATTTATTGTGGTCTCATTTTTTTATATCACAAAAACCTGGCATTTTAAAAGGGATGTGTACACTTTTTATATCCACTGTATGTATATATATATATATGGTTCTACCTGACTTCGTCGACAGCTGAGAAGACCGACATCGGAATCCGGAGCTCCAGAAGATCGAAAGCGAAGAAGACCGACGCGAATCGCGGGTTGCAGAACATCGACAATGCAGAAGACCGACACGACGGATGACAACACCAACGCCGAGGATGCCGACATGGGGAAAGGCTGTGTGAGTATGCGGTAGTGACGGGTTAGGTGCGAGGCAGGTAAGTGTGGAGATTGACGGTCTGTGGGGATAGGGGTGGGTTAAGTGAGTTAGGGTTAGGGTTAGCGATAGGGGTGGGTTAAGTGAGTTAGGGTTAGGGAGCGATAGGGCGGTTAAGTGAGTTAGGGGGTTAGGCGGGTAGGTAGAAGTGTTAGTGCGATAGTGACGGACCTTAGGGTTAGGGTAAGGTTTAGTGTGGGCTTGTAAGGATTTTGGTGTGCTTGTGTTGTGTGTGTGGTTTGTGGAATGGGGATGTGTTTTGTTTTGTATGGGGTTTCGTGTTTGTGTACCGTCGGTTATTTCGTTGTCGGTTATGTGTGGTTTCGTGTTTATGGACTGTCGAATATGTGGTGTCGGTGATGTGGTTGTCGGTGTTGTGTGGTTTCGATTATGTCAGGTAGAACCATATATATATATATGGGTCCACTTCTAAATCCTGAAAGCTCATAATCTCAAAATTCAAAATACTGAGTCCAAAATCTTGAAAGAAGTTCAAAATACTGAAAACTCAAAATGCTGAATTTCATAATATCAAAAAAACAGAGCACACCAACACTTACAATATTACAGCACAACTACATAACAAAACATATTACTCTTCTCCAACTACATGCGGGGGATGCACCCACCATGCCCCCTGCTAGTTAAATATATCAACTCCAAGATTTCACTCCACAGAGGAAAATGGCAAACATACCATTACGTGCTTCATGACTGCCTGTTGTAACCTTTGTCATGTTCCCTTTTAATTTCCTATACAACAACATAACTCATATATTTAAGTAGCAGGGGGTGTGAGGGGGTGCAGCGAGGTTTGTCCACTGCTAATAGTTGGAGTAAACTAATATGCTTTGCCTTTTATTTGTTTCTCTATGTACTTCTGGTGGAGTATAGTAAATGTTAGTATCCTGTAGTTTTGTTTTCGATATTATGAAATTCAGTATTTTTAGTTTTCAGTATTTTGAACTTTCAAGATTTTGGACTCAGTATTTTGAATTTCGAGATTATGAGCTTTCAAGATTTAGAAGTATATATATATATATATATATATATATATATATATATATATATATATATATATATTTGTGTCTGTGTATGTGTGTGTGTGTGTGTGTGTGTGTGTGTGTGTGTGTGTGTGTGTGTGTGTGTGTGTGTGTGTGTGTGTCATCTACTAAAGAAATCTAGCACTCAAAATTCAGTGGATTCAGTAAAAATTTCCTTTTAATAGGAAAAACCATCCAAAAATAATCCAAATAGAACAGCTTCAAGAAACCAAATGAGATGAACAGCAGACCAGTTTCACAAAAAGCATTGTCAGTGCAATACAGAGACATACCTCTCTCAGATTTAAATATCCTTAGGCTTAAAGCAACAGTCCCCACTATTAACACAGCTGTAAAATTTTACTCAAGATATTAAACCCATAAGTATTTATATTTATAAATATATTATTAATAATTCAAAAAAAGTATTTTTTTCAGTATATATTTAAGTAAATACTTTTACCAATACTCATTTAAACCAGGCTTATACACAGCCCCAAGATTTATAAGCCATAATTTTTCTTTATAATCTAATAAATGGTGTCTAAAAGAATTAGTAAACCCTGTAATAAACCCTGAACCTCTTACACTATTTAATTCTACAAAAATGAATTGAGCTGAAGCATGTACCAATTTATGTTTACACAATGCACTTGGTGTTTTCAATTTATATTACTCATGTGGACTGCAAATCTACTTTTAAATGCCCTAGAACTTTGACCTACGTAAAAAGCCCCACACTGGCAGACAGACATATTAACAACCCATTCTGTATTACATGTAATAAGATGATTAATTGTAAACACCTTTGGAGTATTAACTGACATAAAGGACTTGGTACATGAAACAATTTTACAATGAATACTGTTACCACACATTGTGCTACCTAATACCATATTACTATTAACTTTCCTATTGACTATGTTCCATTTCTTAAACCCAGAAAGATGTTCCCCAATGTATTGCCCCTCTGATATCCAAATTGATATCGATCACCCAGGCATTGATCAAAAAATTCATCTGTTTTTAGTATTTGCCAATGTTTATCCAATATTTCCCTGATTTTAAAAGTATTAATACCATAAGTATTAATGAGCCTAACATTCAATGACCCAGTTTCCACCACCTTATATCTAGGTCCAACCTTTAACAAGTCCTCCCTTTTGGTATTAGTAGCTATATTCTTAGCCTGTCTAACTAAGGTGCATCATAACCCCTTTTTATAAACCTAGTCTTCATTTTACTTGCTTCCTGTTAAAACGCATCCTGATCACTACAAATGTGTCTTGGACACAAACATTGAGCTTTGGGAATATTCAACCATATGCCTTGGATAGCATCTACTAGCCTCTAACAAGGAGTTCTTTGTGAAAGGCTTCCTGTATAAGTTTGTGGCCATCATGCCATCAGTCAGTTTGGTAAAATTTATGTCCAGGAAATCTATGGTAAACAAATCAAGCCTTCCTATAAATGGAAGGTCAAACTCACTGGATTTCAAATAACCAACAAAACATCTCCTTTGATCATTATTACCTGCCCAAATACACCAGCAATTATCTAAAACCTCCTCTACATAATTAATTCCTTCTTAAATGGATTAAGATCATCATATATCAAGCCCTGTTCGAGATACCCCATGAAAGGGTCAGTGTAAATAGAGGCAAAAGTTGTACTCATGGCTGTCCCTTTGATATGTAAATAACACTCTTTCCCAAAATAAAACAGATTACATTCTAGGACTAGCCTAATAAGCCCCAACAAAAATTCAGTATTCTCCAGTGAATGTTTACCTGATCTTACTAGCCAATATCTAATTGCTGCAAGACCCTCTTCAAGTGCAAAGAAAAGAACTACTTGGGATCTGTGCAACATTCATAAGTTTAAAAAAATTCTGTAGAATCTCTTAAACATGCTCTGACAAGGCCTAGCAAAGGTTTCGGTTCATTCTCTAAATACATAGAGTTTCCGTTAAAGAACCTCAACCAGATAGTATAGGTCTTTTAGGTGGGTTTATTGCTGTCTTATGTATTTTTGGTAGAATATAAAACCTTTGCTGCTTAGGGTCATCCACCATCAACTGACTTGCTAACACTTCAGAAATCAAACCTTTGATGTTATCTTCCAAAAGGAACCCATGTATCATTTTTTTTAAATCCAAGGTAGGATCTAATGGCAACCTAAAATAAGATTTATTATCACTAAGTTGCCTCCTACCTTCAGTTTCATAACCAGAGGAGTCCCATAATACTGCAGCCCCACCATTATCAGCTTCTCATTACGACTTACTTTTTTCAAAACCTGTTTCTCTATCTTGTTTAAGGTTATAACCATAGTTTCTAAATATAACAATTTGATTAACATAAAGACAAACCAGTCAAAAGGTAAAAAACTGAATGAATCAAAGTAAAAATGCTGCAGGCTCAAAAATACTCCACAAGGAAATTATTTATTTAGTAAGCACTTTCGTTTCACTACATTGAGTAAAACTTCTTCAGACAAATGAGACATTACAAGTCCCAACACTTATATAACCAAAGTGACCACTTGTCAAAATTAGTCAATTAATAATTAAAGAGCAACACGTCAAATAAGTATGCATACATTAAAATACAAGTTGATGAACTACATATTGATAAAACAATCAGTATGAGACTAAAAATGTTGAATACAAATGAAAAAAATTCAGTAAAAAGGACATACAGTAAAAGACAGCATATAGTTAACATGTACATTCAAATATGTGGATCCTATACTCATGTCTCATTTGTCTGAAGAAGTTTTACTCAATGTAGTGAGACGAAAGCGCTTACTAAATAAATAATTTCCATGTGGAGTATTTTGGAGCCTGCAGCGTTTTTACTGTGATTCATTCAATTTAACATAAAAATCTAGGGCTGCCGCGGTGGTGCAGCGGTTAGCATTGCCACCTCACAGCAAGAGGTTCTCCTGTTCGATCCTTGGCTGGGGTGCCTTCTGTGTGGAGTCTGCATGTCCTCCCTGTGATTGCATGGGTTTCCTCCAGGTGCTCCAGTTTCCTCCCACATCCCAAAGACATGCAGTAGGTGGATTGGATATTCTAAAAAATTGGCCCTAGGTATGAATGCGTGTGTGTGTGTGTGTGTGTGTGTGTGTGTGTGTGTGTGTGTGTGTGTGTGTGTGTGTGTGTGTGTGTGTGTGTGTGTGTGTGTGTGTGTGTGTGTGTGTGTGTGTGTGTGCCTTCTGTGGAAGATTGGGTGCCAGGCTGGCAACTCATCACTGTAAAACTCCACTGCCACTCATGAGTGGATAGATGATCCGCTGTAGTGACCCCTATCTGGAAAAAGCCAAAAGAAGAAGAAGATTAACATGCAAATCTC